>NW_026000001.1:1053102-1068458 GCF_001458135.2 Marmota marmota marmota | reverse complement strand
GCGCCGCCGACTTTCACCCATTCCTAGCATCCCTGAATCTTCCTCCTCCACCTCGGGCAACGCCGGCCCTCCTGCCCAAACTTCGTAGAGTCTTCACAAAGAACCTCTCCTCAGAAAGTGGCTTTCTGTGTTTTATCTCCCTCCCCGGCATCACCTCGCAGACGGCCGAGGCCGTCCCCTCCATTCCGGAAGGGGAACAACAGCGGAGCTCAGCCGCGAGATGCCCACATGCGGCCCCGGCCTCCGGCTCTGCTGGAGCTTCGACCTCCCAGGCGCCCACGCCCGGCCGCGCGAGCCCGTCTCTTCCCGCCGGCGCGCTCGCAAGTCCCGCCCCTGCCCGGCGCGCTTGCGCACTCAGCGCCGCCCGACCCCGGCCTGGAGGAGCCTCGCGGAGCCGCAGAGGCTGATGGGCGGACAGCGGCCCTGGCCCGGGGCGGGCGGGAGACAGGCAGGCCGCGACTCCTCCCGTAAAGACTTTCCCACGGTGCCTCGGAGACGCAGCCCTCAGCCTTTTTCACGGCGCTCGGAAGCTTTCCTCTACAGGGAGAAGCCGCGGGCGCCTGGGCCGGGACCCTAGCTGGCTCCGGACCCCCAGATGGCCTCGCCTGCTGCCCCCGGCTAGTCTCCTCCGGTTCCCAGATCTAGCGAAGGAAAACCGAACGGCCAGTTAGACTTAGCTTCGGATGAACAATTATTTTTTTAAATCCGTTTACTAGTCTCGTGCAATATTTAGGACAAAGACTAAAAAATTATTCGTTAATCTGAAATTCAAAACTGAATTTCAGGGCGCCCTATATTTTATCTGGCACCTGTCCAAGCCTCTCCCCAGCCAATTCTAGGGGACCCGGCCTGCCCCGCCCCACCAGGCTCTTCCCCTACGTTAACTGCACTAAATGTAGGGCTGACCACAGCTCAGCAAAGGGTTTTCTGCGGGTGTTCCCAGCTGGAAAGAAGGAAGGTGGTCCTAGAGGCTCCAGCTGCTGGACTCCGGGACTCAGGCGGGAAGGGGCATAGCTAAGGCGCTAAAGCCCGTAACTGCCAGTGATCTCACAGCTTGTTCCGTGGGCAGCCAAAAGAAAACGCTGATGAGATTTCTGCCTGGCAAAGAGTTGCCCAAGGAGAAGGGTGGGACGGGGTGTTGGCTGCTTTCCTTCGGGGAAAATTCTTCCACTCCAGCTCCAAGAAGCTAGGATCGGACAGAACCGGCTAAGGAGCTGGCAAAATGCCTCCCCAGTACACAACCTTGGTGCTACTGCAGAGAACATGTCTATTGACACCTGAATCATGCCCTTCTCCAGTCTGCCCAGCACTGTTGCCCCTCCTCCCCATCTCAGGTACTCAAGAGTTAGACCTTTTGAAGGAAGGTGGCTTTTATTTCTGGACAATTCCTCATAACCATCAGATTCAATAAGAGCTTGGCACTTGCGGATCACTGGAGTCCTCTCCCTTTCACTCTTTCTCTCTTGTCCCCTTTTGGAAAAGGAGTTGCCAAGGAGAAGGGAATTAACTTGCTGGCCACCACTGGTTCCTCACATGGATTGTTTCAGTCCCACAACCACTTTGTAAGATAATTGTTAGCTTCACTTTTTGATGGGTTGAGAAACCAAGGTAACTGAGAATGGCTTTTTAAAATAGTTCCCACAGTGTCAGCTCAGCAAAAATGCTCCACCTTGAGACTGGAATTGGGAGGGAAGGGTGGAGGAAGGGTGCCAGTGGCAAAGCACTTCAGGTGAGCTAGCCTCCTGGCTTCCAGCCCTGGTCCTTGGAATGAGCCTCAGGGATGAAGATACAAGGGAAACACCCAATACCATCCTAGAGACAGAGAAGGCCTAACAAATGTAGCCAGGGACACAGCGCCCTCCCCACTGCATAAAGGCAGAAGGGGTGAAGGAAGCCTTTAATATTAGGGCCTATCATCAGGACTTCTATAGATTTACCCTTGTAGTCAGGCAAGGTTTGAAGCAGGCTTGACATCTGGTGAGCATTGACTCTGATAAGCACTCTTCAATTTTTCTTATTTCTCTTCAGTAATCCTCCCCTGTAAGAGAGGTGTTGTTGTCTCATAAATGATGAAAATGAGGTTCCAAGAAGAGATTGTATGACACTCAGTTTGTAAATGTCAGAGCCAAAATCTGAGACAAAACAATCTCTTAGCTCCTCTTTCCACTTCCCCACAACTACTCGTGTGTCTTCCACTTAGATGTGACCTGCCTAGTTGCTTGGGAGCAACATTAACATGACCACCAGACTCCAATCCTTCTATGCAAAAGCTCAGGAGTGGATGAACTCAGGTTCCCTTATCTCCCACAAAGACTGGACATCCAGGTGTGGTGGAACATGCCTATAATCTCATGACTTGGAAATCTGAGGCAGGAAAATTGCAAGTTTAAGACCAGCCTCAGAAACTTAATGAGAACTTCTCTCAAAGTAAAAAAAATAAAAAAGAACTGGGGATGTAGCTCACTAGTATAGTACCTCTGGATTCAATCCCTAGTAACAGTAAAAAAAAAAAAAATCAGTGTATTTGACAACTTGGACTCTACATTATTATTATTACTACTTTTTTGGGGGAATGGGAAATTGAACCCAGGGGGCTTAACCCCTGAGCTATATCCCCAGCTCTTTTTTTTTTTTTTGAGACAGGATCTTGCTAAGTTTCTTAGGGCCTCACTAAGTTGCTGAGGCTAGCTTTGAATTCACAATCCCCCTGCCTCAGCCTCCTGAGCTCCTGGGATTATAGGCATGTACCACTGTGCCCATGTTAAAAATGGTTTTAAAAATGTAGAGTTCAGCTCTGCATGATATAGTGCATGCCTGTAATCCCAGCAGCTCAAGGAAGCTGAGGCAGGAGGATCATGAGTTCAAAGTCAGCCTTAGCATTTTAGTGAGGCCCTAAGCAACTTAGAAAGACCTTGTTTCAAAATTAATTTTAAAAACCAGATATGGGCTGGGATGTGGCTCAAGCGGTAGCGCGCTTGCCTGGCATGCATGCGGCCCGGGTTTGATCCTCAGCACCACGTACAAACAAAGATGTTGTGTCCGCCGAAAACTAAAAATAAAAATATTAAAAAATTCTCTCTCTCTCTTAAAAAAAAAAGAAGAAGAAGAAGACCCAGTTCTTACGATGGGACAATTGATCAAAAATAAAATAAAATAAAAACCAGATATGTATATATATGAGAAAGAAAACACACTGGAAATGTTGCTCAGTGGTTAAGCACCCTTGGGTTCAATCCTTGGTATAAAAACAAAACAACAACAACAACAAAAAGGCATTTATACTCAGACCCCATCCTCAACACAGTAGAATGTTATGGTCAGAAGAGAATCGAGATGATCGATTCTCTCTAATAGATAAAAGAAATGTGAGGTCCAGAGAATTTTAAAAACCTGCCCAAGGTCATTGTCACTTTAGTCAACAAAGGAGCCTTTGCATATCACTGAGTATTTCCAACTCTGGCCTTCAGGATTTTACTAGCAGTGTCTTCAGGGGGCTAGTTCTGCCCAGTTCTTAGGCTGGGTAACATAGGCTCTGTTTCCATTCCTCTACCCACCTTAGGAATTGGATTGCTGTTTCATGTCCATTTTGCATATTGTTTATTCTCAGAAGAAATTCCCTGGCTGGCCAGAAGAGATTCTGACTCAAAAGCAAGGGTTTGAATGGAACCAGGCCATCAAAGGCCATGCCCTTAGATGAACAGTGACATTTTAAGGACTGTTGAGCTATCTTTCCCTTTCTTACTTGTACCCTCTCTGTGTATATCATTCCTAGATGCTTCTTAATTTTTTTTTTTTTTTTTGGTTCTGGGGATTGAACCCATGGCCTTGTGCATGCAAGACAAGCACTCTACCAACTGAGCTATAGCCCAAGCCCTCATTTGTTATCCTTAGGTTCTCCCAGAGTATCCAAATGACCTAAAGAAGTTGACCCTGGAAACTGAGATGGAAAATGTCCTTGAGGTCCCCTTATCAGGGTAATGTAAAAGGAAGTCCACTTGAGGACTTTATCCCCTGGGAAAGAATCTAGCAACTATTAAGAGCAGCTGTTGGGGCTGGGGTTGTGGCTCAGTGGCAGAGACCTTGCCTAGTATGTGTGAGGCACTGGGTTCGATTCTCAGCACCACATATAAATAAATAAAATAAAGGTCCAGTAACAACTAAAAAAAAAAAAAATTAAAGAGAGAGAGGCTGTTTCCCATATGAACAATAGAAAAGGGTTAACTGTTTCTCACGGGTCCTGAGCAAAGTCTGTCCCCCACTAGTTCCCATAACCGGGTTTCCTGAAATGGAGCAGGTCCCAGGTGCCTCTCCACTAATCACATCCTTGAAAATGGGGCCATGAAGCTCAGATTAGCTCATCCCTTCACCTTCTTGAGGCCTTCTCCACCTGGAGCACAGAATCTGGGGCAGCTTCACCACTGCTCTCCTATCAAGGGTCAGACAGGGATGAGCTTTGCAGCAGGCTGTCAGGTTAGGGGGCACTAGAGGCTGCATGGTAGTGCTGACGTTTGTGCCAATTCATGGACTACAGCATCTGTTCTTCCTCTTCCTAAGACTTATAGGCAAAGAAAGATTATCTCCCCAGGATGATACTGAAATTTGCATACTGAGCATCTTCTTTTTCACCCCCATTTCCTCTGCTTTCTACCTTCCCTTAGAATGTCTATGTTACTGGGTAGCTTCCTGTTTCTCCTGACTGAGTCGCCCTTCACACCGAGTCCTTGATTTCTCACCAGGAGCTGTCATTTCCTTTCTATTCATGTCCAGTTTTCTTTTGCCTAGATAACCAATAAAATCTGTACTCAAAATAGTTCTGCTCTCCGTGATTGGCTTTTTACCTTCTCTCTAAGCAGGACTAGATTTGTCCTGCAAGATGATGTCCACTGAAACAGAAGTATGCTTTGTGGCCTAGAGGGCTTGGGGATGGAAAAAGCATGTAATTTAGTTGCATTTGACCAAATAAACCTATTGATTTGAAGACCAGATGATCAACTTTATTTGAAAGACAAATAGGCCAATTGGGAAAAGGTTCTTCTTCCAGGAGCTCATTAATGAGGACATTGGCTTCACATGTTCAGTGTTAGGTCGGTCTTTGGCTTCACATGTTCAGTCTTAGGTTGGTCTTTGCATAATAACCGTACTCTGAAGTACTTTACCAGGAATGCTGGCACACACAATCTTTTCAGCTAGTAATTTGGAAACTTAGTTGAGCAGATTTTCCACTGATCTCTAAAGTTGACTTGATGTCCGTCTGTTCTAGCTTTAAAGTCCTTTCTGTCTTCTGCTTCCCCAATTTTCATTCTCACTAGTTGAAAAGAGGTTGTGGGATCAAAAGTCTAAAAGGGGTCAGGATGACTGAATTCTTTTCCCATCTTACCACTTACTTAAGGTGTTATGTTCTAGTTTTCCACAACTAAAATAGGGAAATTCTCCCAGGAATATAGTTAAAATAACATCTATGAAACAATTTGAGAGTTTTAGAATTTTTAAATTAGAAGAAATCGTAGAGGTCATTTAATCCAGTATTTCCCCACCAGAGGAGCAATGTTTGTTCCAATTTGTTTCCTTCATCTCCACTCCCCCTCCAGAATAGCCTCTCCCTATCTCTTCAGTCTCTTCCTGGTATCCACAGTAGAGAACTGATCCAGTTTGCATAGTATATTTGGTTTATTTAGGATTGGGAAACTGACCTATTTTGTCTCCCCATTTCAAGCAATAATCACTCTAACAATCATAACAAGTTGATACCTAGCTTTTACTTGAATATCTTATGATAGGAAATTTGCTACCTCAGAGGTGACCCATTCCAGCTTTGGACAGCAGTGGTTTGGTAGAGAGTTTTTCATTATGTCAAGCTAAAATCTCTCTTCATCTCCCCAGCCCTATATCTTCCACCCATTGGTCCCAGATCTGCCCTTTGAAACCACAAAGAATCCATCTAATCCCTTTATAAAAGGGCCTGGGGAATACTCAGGATTGTTATTGTTAACTTGTCACAGTGGTTCAGACCTGGCCTGAATGATCGTATTACAGATGCCCCGTGCTGGGTACACTAGCTGTGTTCCTAAAACATTGTATAAAACAAGTTTTGTGTGAATCAAATCATTTTAGACATACTGGGAAGTTGACTGTTTAAAAGAAATCCTATTATCAGTTCTTTCATGAACTGAAGATACTTTTGTAATGCAAATAATCTCCCCCATTTACCTTTTATGCAAATGCAGATTTTCAGACATTATATTTTACTTAAGGAAAGATTTGCCTACATACCAAACATGTAAAATAATGATGTAGGCAATAGCTAACTTTCGTTGGGCCCCTACCTGGCACTGGTGCCATGCACCTCACAAGCATTGTTTAATTTCTTGCCACAATTTCCTTCTATAAAATTATCTTCTCCCCACCCTCCACCTTTTTTTTAACAGATGAGAAACTCAGGCTTAGAGAAGGTAAATACCTTGTCCAAGGTCATACAATTAGAAAATGATGGGCCAGAGTTCAAACAAGGTCAGAGAGTATGGAGTTTGACATCTGAACCACCAGGAAGTTTCAGATGCCAGCAATAGTTGAAATGACTAGCTAGTATTAACTGTGTTCCATGGCACAAGCAAATTAGGCTAAGATACAGAAAATTGACCTCAAATATCTGCAGCTTCAAAGGTGAACACAAAACCTGCTCTGGCACTGTAGCTTTCCCAGCACAACTCACATTTTCCAGTGCAATTTGATCAAGGAAACCCAGTGATGTACCCTTCAGATATTATCATTAAACAGATGCTGCCAAAATTTATTTCAGGCATATGGTTGTGAGGAGACACTTTTTCAAAGGGCCTATATATTCCCAGGAGTTAGTAACATGAGCTGCTTGGAAGAAAGAAGTGATTCATTATTGACTGGTAAAATCAAAGTTATTGAGAATCATAGTTAATTCCATCCTGCTCCTGATGGGTTGGAATCATTCAAATGGGCCCAGTTTTTAATGGCATTTAGGTTGGCAAGTTAAAAATAGTTTGGGATGGATAGTCCATAAATAAGTGTTGTTTTGAATCTAACTGGACAAAGATAAATGGATGTAATATTTCTATGTCCTCAAATCAGTTCCAGTTTCCCTAGTCAATAATAGCATGCATTTGCAACACTGCTCGGATCAGAACACAGCCCTTGGGACTCCTGGGACTCCAGAAAAATTTTTTATGCTATATAAGGGTGCTTAGGCAAGGATTCTCTTCCATCATCCAAGCTGCACCTCAACTTACCCCACCTGTTATGTTTATTTGATGTAAGACTTTATCTGCAGTCTCATCTGCAGACTTTTGTTTTCAAATACATGTTCAGCCTTTGCAAATCACCACTCAAGCTGGCCGGGATCAAGCTGTCATCCTGGTCTATACTAGTCACAGGAAATTGGGCCAGTCTTATAAGGTGCCCAGCTCCCCTTGCAAACCCACCTACTTATCTTTTCTTGTGTGGCATGCTTGTTTACAATTTCAAGGTATAGACTCAGGTGAGGAAACATATACTTTTCTTTATTCTCAGTCCCTATTTCTATGGATGGCAGAAAAAGAATAAGCCTCACCAATTACAGACAATTCGATTATTGTAAGTTTTAAACTCAGTTGCTTAGATTTCTCTTCTCAGTCTCCTTCTCATGATGTTCTAGTTGGGAGTTCATGTACCATTCTGACATCAGGGAAGGGGCATCAAGGCCAAGTGTTGTCTTCTGTCTCTCCTGCCTAACTAATAAAATGTAGCTTTCTTCCCTTGGTCTTGGCCACTGGGCTCCATGGCCATTGCAGTTGCTGCAGAGTCCCTGGAAGGTGGAACCTGGGCTCTTGCTATAGACAAATAATGGCAATGCTTCTGAGCTTCTGCCTCAGCTCTCCCTGGTACTGCTGAACCTCATCTGGGCCCTGGTCATCCACCCTCAGCCTCTTCGTGGTTTTCACTTGCACTCCACGCCAGTCCCTGCAGGCACCCTGGCTTTCAGTTCTCAGCACGTGTGCGCATGCGCTTTCTCTCTCTCTCTCTCTCTCTCTCTCTCTCTTTTTCTCCCCCAACCCCACATCTATCTTTGTCCCGTTTGCACTATCCATCCCAAACTATTTTTAACTTGCCAACCTAAATGCCATATCTATCTATCTATATCTATATCTATATCTATATCTATGTCTATATATCTATATCTATGTCTATATCTATTTTTATATATATCTCCCTGCCCACCCCATGACACCAAGGAACTTCTTTCTGGACTTCTTCCAAATGTCAAGATGATTGGGACTTAGCAGATAAGAAGGCTGGGTGGGGCAAGGAGAGATTATCTTAAGCCCTTTGCCTGCTTTGCCTGCACAGGTGATGAATGATGCCCTTTTCATTCTGTGGCAATTGCCCCTGGACAGCCTGGGCTACACTGAAAGGCTGTGTCTTCTCAGAGTTCCAGAAATGAAATGGAGCCTAAGCCTCTTCCATCCCCCACCCTGTGGAGGTGAGGACAGAGCCCCAGGGGTCCATCCCTCCCGCTTTCAATTCTACTCCAAGCCCAGAAAGGATTATATTTTCTATTTGGAGGGGAAAACTCACATGTTCTTCCCAGCTCAACAGATGATGGCATAAACTCTGGGCTTTAGGTTTAGCAGGTTCTGTCTCTTGGTATTTAAAGTGAAGCTTCTGAAGAAAAAAAAAATATCCCTCTCAAGCACCTGGCTCTTACAACTTAAAAATTGGAGCTTTCAAGAACATCATCCCCACAGCAGGAAGTAGCTATAGAAAAATAAAGAAAGAACGTCATCCCCATTATAGAGTTTTTTTTTTTATGGTGCTGAGATGAACCCACAGCCTCTCACATGCCAAGCATGTGATCAGCCACTGAGCTATACCCCCAGCCCTCTGCTATAGATTTTTGTTTTGTTTTGTTTTAGGTGGACACAATATCTTTATTTTACATTTATGTGGTGCTGATAATTGAACCCAGTGCCTCTTGCATGGTAGGCGAGCACTCCACCACTGAACAAGGTCTAGTTTAAGGTTTAAAAGCAAAGAATTTAATTCTGATCTCTCTGTAGCATCCATGTGCAGAAGGCAGAGCATCTTCAAAGTGTTTATTGCTGCCTAAGTAATAGGGGATAGAGTAGAGGTAAAAGAAATGGGAAGCACGTCCTTTGAAATGAAAACATTTAGTTTCATCTATTTATAATAAAGATTCATCTTCTCCCCCGCGGTCTTTCCTTGTACTCATTAGTTTATTGCACAAATATCTATGGGTGTGCTCTGCCAAGGCTACAACTATAAAATAAATGTGCTCTCTTCCCTCATGGACCTCACCTTCCAAAAGGAAAGACAACCAGTGGTTGTGAGGATCCAGAATGGAATGCTGTCAGAAGCCCCTCTCCCAGATTTGGAGCCTAGAGAAGGCTTTCCAAAAGAAGGACCACCTATATTGAGACCCAAAGGATGAGTAACCATTGGGTGAAATGGAAAAGGAAGAGGGATTCCAGACAGAAGGAAGAGCCTGTTCAAAATCCCACTCGCAGTGGGAAAACTGCTGGATGTGCCTATGGTTAGGATACAGAATACCAAGGGAGGAGTGGAGGCTGGAAAGGTACACAGCATGCAGAGACTTTGTTAAGAACTTTCAGTTTTATTCTAAATGGGCAGCTACTGAAGGGTTTCCAGCAGATCTGTCAGACTAATGTATTAAAGACACTGCTTGAGTTGCCCAGTGCATAAGATGGCCCAGGAAGGGTGCATAGAATAAGAAAAGTCCTAGACACACCATCATCAACATTATCAAAGACAACAACAAAAATTAAGTGACGAGGGGCTAGGGTTTGTGACTCAGTGGTAGTGTACTTGCCTAGCATGTATGAGGTAATGGGTTCGATCCTCAGCACCACATTAAAAAAATAAATAAAATAAAAATATTGTGTTAATCTACAACTAAAAAAGAAATCTAAAAAAAAAATTAAGTGACAAACAGAAGAGGAACCCACAACAGAAACAGAGGAGGGACCACAGGAGTTGAAAGAAAATAGAGAGAGTATGGCAATCCTAAATCAAAAGAGAATCTCCAGAAGTTCAGGGAATAATTTGAATCAATTGCTATCAAGGGGGATAGTAAGACATCAATTCGAAATAACAACTGAATTTAGCAATAGGGTTATTGACAACCTTGTTGAAAGCACTTTAAATCAATTGCAGCAATGCTCTTCTATCCCAATTACCGTCTGTCCCTACACCAATGTCTTCCAAATGGATATCTTGAGTCCATATCTCCCCTTTGAACTCCACACCCATATACAATTGACTACTCAATATCTCAACATGATTGATTAAAAGGTATCTCTAACCCGGATCCAAGACCAATAATCTCCCTGCCCAAACCTGGTCATCCTGAAATATTCCTCCATCCTTCCAGTTGCATAGTCCATTCTTGACAAACCCTTTCTTCTCACCACCACCTCCACATCTAACCTATCACCACATCTTGTCAGTTTTTCCTCCCTTTGCACTTTGATCTCCACTGCTAACTTCCGAGTGTAAGGTACCATCTTCTTTCTCACCTGAACCACAGTGGTAGCCTCTTAACTGGTTCTCACACCCACCTCTGCACTCCTTCCACCTACTCCCTACTCAGCAGCTGGAATCTTTTTCTTTTCTTTTTAGTTGGACACAATACCTTATTTTATTTATTTATTTTTATGTGGTGCTGAAGATAGAACCCAGCACCTCACACGCCCTAGGTGAACTCTCTAACACTGAGCCACAACCCCAGCCTCAAAAGTCGTTTTGCTTGTTTTTTTTTTTTTTTCATATACAAAATTTATTGTTCCACCCCTTCAATAGCCTCCCCAGGATTTAAAGGTAAGAATAAAAATTCTTCAAATGATATAGAAAGTTCTGCTTGATATGGCCCTGGCCTGTCTTCCCAGCTGCAATTCACTGCACATTCCCTCCTACCCTCTGTTTTCCCTCCACAATGGCCTTCTCTCCATTTCTTACATTCTCCAGGCATCCAGCATCAGCCCTGGTATCATCTAGTCTGTCTCTGTGGCTACAAACATGAGCTCAAGTATCAAACTAGGTTAAAATCCCAGCTCTACTCCTTTCTGGTTCAATGACCCTGAATAAAACTCAATCACTAAATGTCTCCTTATCTGTGAAATGGGCTTAATACTTACCTCTCCAAGAATTCAATAAAATGATATAGGCTGATGGCGCACACTTGTAACCCCAGCTACTCAGCAGGCTGAGGCAGTAGAATTGCAAGTTGGCAGCCTGCGTCAGCAACTTAGTGAGACTGTCTCAAAGTAAATATTAAAAAGGGTTGGAGGGCTGAGGTTGTGGCTCAGTGGTAGAGCCCTGGCCTAGCACATGTGAGGCACTGGGTTTGATCCTCAGCACCACATAAAAATAAATAAGATTAAGGTATTGTGTCCATCTACAAGTAAAAAAAAAAAATTAAAGGGGGGCTAGGGATGTGGTTCAGTGGTAAAGTGCCTCTGGGTTCAGTCTCTAGTACCAAAAAATTAAAAAAAAATAAATAAAATGATGCATGTAAAGTGTAAGAAATATAGTTCCCAATTAATATTATTGACTGACTGCAATATTATCCTCCATTCTCTGTTTGGTTAATGTTTTTACTATTTCAAATCTCAGCTCATAAGACTCAACGAAGGTCTCCTTTTACCACCCCCCTTCCCTAATCAGGTTACTAGTGTCTGCTAAACTCTCTCATAGTGTTCTGAGGGGTTATTATATAGCTGAGGGGTTATTTTATTAAAATATATATATAGCTGAGGGGTTATTTTATTAAAGTCTGTGAACCTCACCAGAGAATCCTCCAAGAGGACAATGTCTACTTTACCATCATTATATTCCCACATCTTAGCACAGTGCCTGGCACATGATAAGCTATATATTTATTTTTTTTTTTTTAAGAGAGAGTGAGACAGAGAATTTTTTAATATTTATTTTTATTTAGTTTTCGGCGGACACAACATCTTTGTTTGTATGTGGTGCTGAGAATCGAACCCGGGCCGCACGCAAGCCAGGCGAGCGCACTACCACTTGAGCCACATCCCCAGCCCGCTATATGGTTTTTTGAAAGAATGCTTGATGGAACAGAGAAGAGACAGAGCCAATGAGTGCTAATAACTCAAGAAGACTGTGAACATAAAGGGTAAGGGTAACATATGCTACCATCGAGGTTTTTTGTTTTTGTTTTTTCAGAACTGGGGATTGAATCCAGAGCCCCTCTACCAGAGAGGCACACCCAGCCCTTTCAAAATTTTATTTTGAGACAGAGTCTCAGTAAATTGCTAAGGGCCTTGCTAAGTTGCTGAGGCTGGCCTGGAACTTGCGATTTTCCTGCCTTAGCCTCCTAATTCATTGGGATAAAAGGCATGCACCACTGCACCCAGCAAGGAAGGATTCCTTATTTTTTCAGCAGGCAGAGACTTGAACATGTTTAAATGCTGATGGGAAGGAGCCAGCAGAGAGAACTCACCAGAAGGTGTGAGGGCCATGAGAGCGTGGGAGGGGATAAAACTTAGAGCAGGAGCCAGAAGAAGCAGTCTCAGATGGAAGGAGGGACACCTCTCCCATGGCACACAAACAAGAGCTGTGAACTCAGCTAATTCTGTGAGCTTGGTGGCAGAAGCCAAGATCTTTCCATGAATCTTGGGAATCTAAGCAACAAATCTGGATTATCTGAGAAACTCAGCATATTTAGTGGACATCATCCACTCACTTTTGCAACTGACGTAAAAAGGAAGCAGACATTTTCTTCACCGTTGACTATACTGATTCACTATTGAGCAAAATAACAAGTTTCCAAAGCAACCCAGTCGCAGAGCTGACAAGTGATCTCAGTGTTCCCTTTATTGAGCATGCTTCCTTTCCAAAATGGGTAACAGTAAAGTCATAAAATGGTAAAATATGGCTGATGCTGATTGAGTGCTTACTATGTGCAGGGTGCTGTTCTAGTACTTCACCTGTAATAACTCATTTGATCCCACATTTTACAGGTGAGGAAACTGAATCCCAGGGAAGGTAAGTATGTGTCCTAGGTTACATAAATAAACTCGATTTTAATTTAAGGGAGCCTAACTCCAAAATTGATGCTTTTAATCATTATGCTATACTGCCCCTCTGAACCTACTAGGAATCAAAAAAACCTCTGGGGCTGGGATTGTGGCTCAGCAGTAGAGCACTCGCCTAGCACGGGTGGGACCCGGGTTCGATTCTCAGCACCACATAAAAATAAAGGCATTGTGTTTTGTCCATCTACAAAAAAAAAAAAAAAATTATATTCTCTCTTAAAAAAAAAACCTTTGAGTTTTTAATCATAAACTAGTAATTCTGTGAATTTGAATATTCACTTAAATGTCTGAAAATCAGTTTACTCATTAATAAAATGAGAATAAAAATTAGAATGCTTACCTTACAAAGGCTTTTTTTTTTTTTTAATGGTACTGGGGTCAACCCAGGGCTGTGTACATGCTAGACAGATGTTCTACCACAGAGCTATATCCCCACCTTCTAGAAAGTCTTTTTGAAAGATTATGAAACGCTGAAAGTAGGAAATTATTCTACAAAAGCTATTGTTATATTAATGATAAGACCTAATAAGGCCTATGATCTTTGACTTATAATTGGGCCACCATCTAATAAGCTGACTTGGGACCCTCAGTTCCCATAATCAGTACAGCAGCAGCAGTTTGATGGTTCCAGTTCTTTAGCAGGTCAGCTGATTCTGATCCCATCAACTTTAAAGTTCCTGTCCAAGCCTCCTTGATGACCATTATGTACACCTTGGCCTACTTCTTCCTGAACCTTCCAACATACACTAACACCTCTGAGGACAGTATGACCTTGCTCTTTTGATTCCATTGCCTAAAGGAGTGACTGTCAAAAAATCATCATCATCATCATAAATAGCCTGAGGTGCACCCCAGAAAGCCAAGTTCCATTCGAGTGGTAGAATCACAGCATGGATAGCTGGGAGAGACCTTCAGAGTGGTCTTTTAATGTAACTCCCCACTGGTCTCCCAACCCATTTTATAAACTAGCAAAACCAATGCCTGGTGGATGAGATGACAACTAGTTAGGGGTGGTAGCAGGATTTTGTTTTACCTTGCAAATGTTTTCAAGTCCATTTAACACATGCTATTTTACTTTGCCAAAATCATATCTGGAAAGTAGTTCAATTATTTATTTCAGTATGCAATAAAGAAAGAAGCAAAATCCTAAAATTCAGTTACCCCAAAAGCCATCATGTAACCTTAAACCCACCTGGTCAGGGTAGCTACTGCCAGAGGCAGGAAGATAGTGAACAAAAGGCCAGCCTGGGCAATTTAGTGAGACCCTTGGCTTATAAACAAACAACCCTCCCAAACACACACACATATACACCAAACCTTGAACCCAAGAATTCACTGAAAGCACATTTTTTGAATTGCCCTTCTTTGACAATTCCAGGCAGTCCCGTATAGAAATGAGCCCATCTCTTCAGGGGCAGATAGAACCTAATGGCTTTGAACAAAGCCCACCCTGTTATTACCACTTCATCCCTGAGCCTAGTTTAGTTTTCTAGTCTGGAAGAACAGCATCTACTTCTCAGAGCTGGAGTGGGGGTGGAGTGTCACATGACATAATGCACTTTTAGCACCCACCGCCAGCACCCACCCCATTCGTTTGTTATAACTCGGGTACATTTCTTCCTCTCCTAAGCAGAGAGCTGTTCACCTTGGTTAATGACCTTAGACCTTGGACCACTCAGCCACTAAAAAACCAAGGAGAAACCCAGCCTGTGCCAGGCCTAGAAATGTCCACCCCCGCCCCCACCCCCTTTAAGACAGGCCGGAATTCTGTTGGTTGATAAATGAGAGGAGCTGAGAAGCCGCTGCGATGACTGTTCCGAGAATCTGATTTGGGAGAAGGCGAATCTCCAGGAGCACCATGGCGATGCTTTGGGAAAGCGGGCCAGCCTACCTGCCGGAAGGAGGACTAGAGACAGGGGGGATGGCAGAGAGAAATGCTTAAGGGAGATGGCCTGGAGGTGCCCAAAGAGGAACATTTGAAAAGGAAAACAGAGGCCGCATCTCGGGAAGACATCTCCGCGGTGAGTGACATTAAAAGAAGGATTGTGCTTCCCGGGGATACGGATTTTGGACCAAAGGCGAAGGACAAAGGTGGGGTATCCAAACTAAGACCGAGCCGCGTAAGCTGTGGGGGGTACCCAGGCTGCCCAGGGCTGACGCGGGGCTGGCTAGCGAGGACCGGAAGGCGGGGGTTAAGGGGACACCCACACGGAAGGCGGTGGGGGTCGGGAGCCGGCTGCGGAGCCGCCACCGCGT
>NW_026000001.1:1008559-1051146 GCF_001458135.2 Marmota marmota marmota | reverse complement strand
CCCCGGCCCGCTTTGTCCCGGCCGGCGAGGAGGCGCGCTTTGTGCAGCCGCGTGCCGGCGGCGGGGTCGGGGTCCGGGTCGGTTCCAGGGAGTCGGGAAGGAAGGATGCGGCGCCTGGTCCTGAATCCTGCGGGATACAGGGGACAGGATGCACAGTGTCATGTGCCAGCAGCCAGGTACCAGGGTGAGGACGGTGGGGGTCGAGACTGGGGGTCGCGGGCCTTTCAGGAACCTAGAGAAGAGTCTGGAAGAGTTGGGGCTTGACAGACACGCTGATGGATAGGGGTCGGATGGCTCGGAGCGTGTCTGACAGCGCAGGCAGTTCTCCTGCTGAGGCTCCGCAGGCTGACTAGCCGGCGCCGGTCCGGATGCCGAGGACGCGCTTGGCTGGCTCTGTCCCGCGTCTGCAGGCAGTCGGCTCCCTCCCTTATTGAGGGCTCGCTCTGGAGCCGCGTGGGCTTCTCCTGACCCCTTGGGTGCCAGCTCCACGTAGGCTCCCTCGCAGTGTGTGGAAGAGGGGGGACACGTTGGCGGCGGCGCCCACTGTGGCACTCGCAAAGGCTGAACGAAGCCTCTTCCTCTGGAGCTATGGGGAAGCGTCTTGTACGGTTTTTCGGAGGCCGGGACATTTACAGGGTTGTGGAGTCGGCCTGTCATACAACTACCCAGGGAGGCGTCCTGGCTGGGCCATTCTACCTCCAGCACCACTGTCCATACCACCATCCACTCTGGCAGTGACTGACTTTGCCCTATTAACCTCATGACATTGCTCCTTGTCTGAGATGCAGGCTTGCCCCTGTTCTAACCTGCTACAGGCTGTCTCAGCGGGTTGTTTCTCTGCAGCTTCCCCCCCTGAGAGCAGCCACAACTCCAACACTGAAAGCTGGCAGATGCCGGCATCTTCCTTGAAGAAGAGGGCGGACTGAGTTCCAAATCTGTATCTTAGCTGGAGGTGTGAGGTAACCTCTTGGCACATACAGGAGAGCAAAGAATTAGTGAAGGAAAAGCTAAAATGGAGCTTTCTGCATCCAATGGAGAAAATGATGTAAACCCAGGATTGGGGAAGGGAGTGAAGGACTCTAAATGACTCTGCCCTAAGTGGAAGATTCTGCAGGAGAGAGTCAAAATTCAGACCCTCTTTAGTCCAGTCCCTAAATTCTTCAGAGCAGAGTGAGTCCTGACCTGGGAAATGGTTTGGGGTTTTTGTTTTTCCTGCCTTCCTCTTCTTCTCTGCCCTGGGAACATCTATCTCTTGCCTCCCTCAGAGCCCTGGGTTTATTGTGATTTCTTTCTCCTTTTTCTTTTTCTGCCAGTCCACCCTTTATACTTTGAAATCAAATAAGATTTTTTACTTTGCCAAAGTCCCCATCTCTTCTAATCTATTATTCATCCTGCTGTCATTTATTCCTTTCTGCCTTTCCCTGGCTGCTCCAGCCCTGTCCTCCTTCAGCACTTCTGTGATTCGCTGTGTCAGGGCATCTGCTCAGTTTTGTTAGCTCTAGAGCCCACTCCATCTTCAATCTCCTTCTCATGGATAGGGCTCTAGAGGGGAAGTTATATTGGAATTTAGCATGGGATGGGGCCTGAACACACCTAGAAGCTAAATCTAGTCACACTCACCCCTGAAAATGTGTCTTCTCAGTTCTCGTAGCTCCTCTAACCAATTCCAGCTGCTTGTCATCCTAGGACAAGAGTGACCCTCAAAGTGTGCTCTCTATGCCAGCAGCTTTAATGTCACCTGGGAACAGGTTAGAAATGCAAATTCCCCATCCCTGAATCAGAAACTTGGGGTAGGGGGAACCATTCAGTAACTGGACCCTCCATTCTAGGTAACTGTGATTCCCTGTGAGTTTTGAGAATCGCTGGTCCTGACCATAGAGCTCAACCCCGAAAGTACTCCAGTTAAGGATCAGCTTTTGCACCCCCGTTTTCATTTTTTCCTTGATCCTTTCTCCATCCCTAAGAAAGACATTAATTGGATGGCCAAAAAAAAAAAATGAATCGTACTCAATTCATTCAATGTCTCTTTATTGAATACCTATTCTGCTGGGCCCCCAAAACACAAAAAGAAGTTAAGACCCAGCCCTCAATGAGTTAAAATTGGAGCCAGCAGAGAGAAACATAAACAACTAACTGATATAATGTGATAAGCGCAGCCATAGCTGCAGCTGAAATGCTGTGCGGAGCACAGAGGTGGACCCATCAACTGTCTCGGAGAGAGGAAAAGAATTAAGCAGAAGCAGGATAAGGTGAGAGGAAGAATTAGGGTACAAGATAGCTTCTAGCCTGGGGGCAGGATTTCTAGCTTTATACACCAGCTAAAAACGAGAGAAGAGGGGGAAGGAAGACAGCTGCCCTAGAAGCCCCACATGTACCCAGCTGAGCAGAGTCTGCATCTGACAGTGCTTGGGTGTAAGTTCCCGCAGCACCCCAAGCCTGCATCTGGCGGAAGTTGACATTGTTCTGACACTAACAATATAAGCTACTTGGGCCCAGCTAGAGGTCAGTGGCTAAGAATAAGGGATTGGACAAATTGTAATCTGGATTAGTTGCTGCACCACCCTATTGCCAGAGTTCAGGAATCCTCTGAGAAGAGGGTATAGGGAGAGATGGGGTGGTTATGAGGCTGGGGGGAGCTCCCCAGCAGCCTATGAGCATAGAGTCTCAGGTCACAGGCAAGGAATGGTGCTCTATGAATGGTGCCAGTGAAAGGGAACCAGAGCAGGATCTGGGTAGGAGAAATTCAAACAGAAAACTATAGGAATCTGGAGATGGCAGCCGGGGACACTGACAGAGAACATATTGTTCAAAAAACTCGGAGGCTGCAGAGTTGGAATGCTCAGAGAACGCAATTTTCAAGGCGCAGAGATAGGGCCTCAGAGCCACAGTGATGAACAGCATTCTCAGGAAGTCTCTGGAGTTACAGCACAATGCTATTATGGAGATCTCTGACCCCCCATATGCTGTCTTGGTTCCTTATCTATATCATGGCATTCTTGGGAACTCAGGTTACAAAGCACAGATGTCCCTGACTGAACTTTGACAGGGGGAGGTTCCAGTTTCAGGTTTTCTCCCCAAAATGATGGGATTCCACAGAGAATTTGTACCAGCCAGGCCTCCCCTGGAAGGTCTGAATCCTATGCCTGGACCCTGGTAGGTCCTTGGAAGGACCAAGTTGGGTCACCAAAAACAAGCAAGAGCAGTGCATGTTTGGGTTCATGAGGCTTTTGGAGGTCTGGGGAACACATTGGCTTAGAGACAGCAGTCAAAAACTTGCTTCCCTTAAGTGTCTGCTCTTTGTGGAGTACAAAGACACATGATAATGGTTTGAAAACCTCAGGGGCCTTCAGGGGCCAGGAGGGTAACATAAATATGTAAATCATATTTGCACAGGAGCAAAAAGGAATGGTAAGGTCTGTGGAGAAGGTAGAACCAATCCCACCTGAAAGAATCCAAAATCAGTTATTTTAAAGCCAGTGTTGGCCAAACAAAACACTCCTGGGGACTGGCTTCAGTGAGTTTGTGACTCCTGATAAGAGGGACAAGGTCATATACACTGACCCTCAGGGGTCTTCAGATGTTGGTGTTTTTATGTAGGGGTCTCTGCATGGGTTGAGAGCTGGAAGTGCCCTTCCCAGAGCTAAGTGTGACAGTGGCTGCTGGCCGGAATTCCCTAATCTGAAGGGCTGGGACGGGGACTGCTTTGCCATCCAGCAACTAAGAGTGTTAGGTGACTAGCTCAGGTCATGCCTGGCCCACAGTGCTCTTTGCTCAGGGTGATTCACCTCTGCCCTGGAATTTATTTTTATATAAATATTTACAGAGCAAATCCAGAAGAATCTGTTGGGGGAAATGATGGGACAGGAGTCCTAGGCCTAATGGAAATTAAGTTCCCTGTTCTGCTACAGGGATTGAAAAGCCCCAATTGAGGGACCTTAGACCTGAGCTCCCTCACACCTCATTAATGCTACTCCCAGGGAAATCCTGATGTGCAAGGAAAGGGGAGGGGCTGGCAGCCCTGCCCTTCAAGCAGGTCAGGTTCAGCTTCGTGGAACCAGGTAATGATAGAAGCCAAGTTCTGCCTTTGCGTGCCCTTGGGAACACACCTTCCCAGCCACCCCAGTCTCACTACCCATTCCTTTTTCCTTCCCCAAACCACAGAAGAGGTTCTCCTTACCTCCTTCCTTCCCAGAACCAGAGATGGCCAAGTTCACAGCCCTGGTCCCAGGAAGTAGAGCTCAGGATTAAAATGTCTTCATATTCAAGAGGTACTAGAAAAATGAGAAATGTAGAATTTGGGATTTTGTTAAAGTTACAGACACCGTCCCCCCACCCCCCACCACCATTCTCTTGAATGGCTGCTGAGTGTCATGTTACACAAGAACTTTGAACAATACTCATTAAAAAAAAAAAAAAAAAAATCCCCAGCAACTGATCCCATGCTCGTTTGTTAGGTTTGAGGGCAAAATGTGTTTGCCAAAGTTAAGGTCATAAATAATGCTGGCAGCATACATGATCCAGGTTTCCCAGCCAGGCCCTAGAGTGCTGTGGTGAGTGCTAATAACCCACCACACTAATAGGCTCCAGGTCGGTCAGAGAACCTGTAAATCTCTATCTCAGAGACTGTAATTAAGAGAAAGAATTTTGCTTCCAAACCTTGGTGGTGCCAGGTGCCGTGGCACATGCCTGTAATCCTAGCAATTTAGGAGGCTGAGACAGGAGGATCATGAGTTCAAGGCTAGCCTCAGCAACTTGGCAAGACCCTCAGCAACTTAGTAAGACCCTGTCTCAAAATAAAAAATGGCTGAGGGTGTGACTCAGTGGTTAAACACCCCTGGGTTCAATCCCCAGTACCAAAAAACAAACAAAAAAAATCCACCAATAACAAAACAACCCTTGGTGGTCCTTTCAGCTGTGTGACCTTGAACCAGTGGCTTATTTCTGTGGTGCTGCTTCCTCATTTATGAAATGGGGACAGCCATGGACCCTGGCCCCACTGGGGGTTGTGATGAGGAGATGCATGTGAACAGCAGGGACATGTAGCACAGCTGACATTCATGGAGCACATATCAAGCATTCTTTATAGCAAACAAAAGGATATAAAGGGAGAGAACTGTACTGTGTCCTTCTTTGAACTCCGAGGTACTTGGTCCCTACTTGCCTATCAGCTCATCAGTCCATCTAGAGGATCTGTGGTAGATGTGGTAGACAGAGCAGAAGCTGGGTCTCTCCATCTTCAGTAGCCTACAGGAGGCAGAAGGCTCAGAACAGGAGAAGTGGGGAGGGAAGAACTCTACTTTCCACTCATTACTGCTCAAGGGGACTCACACCCGCTGTCTGCCTCACACCACTCCACACACTGCCATTCTGACACATGCTAAGCTCAGGGCCCATTTTCAGCCCCCAGCTCTGCCCTGCCCTCCCTCGGCTGAGCCCTTGAAGCCCTTCCTGTCTACTCTGTGCAGACACGTGTGCTCTGAGACACTGTGCTACCCTCCTGCCTCCCTCCACGGGCCATCTGCCATGTTCAGTCTCTCCACATTCCTGTCCCTCATGGTGGCTTCCCCTCTCCCTCTGGGGACCAATTTTCACAAACTAAAACCAACAACCCACCCCTGGCCTTGAGGAGAGCAACAGCAGAGCTAGGGAAGGAAGGACATGATGAGGGTGAGGTCCAGAGGCCCGGAGATGCCCTTCATCCGTTTCATCTTCTTGCAGGAGCAGGAAGCCACCCACCACCATGAGCAGCACTCTGTCACCCACAGACTTCGACAGCTTGGAAATCCAGGGCCAGTACAGTGACATCAACAACCGCTGGGACCTGCCCGACTCAGACTGGGACAATGACAGCAGCTCCGCTCGCCTTTTTGAGAGGTCTCGAATCAAGGCCCTGGCAGGTGAGGTCAGGGGAGGACCACTGGAGGTGCTGAGGAGACTGGACGAGGCTGGTCCCAAGCGGGTGGTGGAGAGTCCTTCACCCGTATGGGAAGACCTCACTTTTTAAGTTGCTGTACTAAGTGGGAAACCCAGAATAGCCCACCAGGCCCCTAGTCCCCAAATCCAGCCTCAAGAGCAAACTTCCTGCAATCAAGAACCTTACGCAGCCTCCCTTACCCCAGGCCCAGAGATGCCAGCGGAGCTGACCCCTGGACTTGCTCCACTGACTCAACAGCTTTCTTCACTGGCCTGGGCCCTGGGTCATGTCCCTTCCTCCTTTTGCACTCTCACTGTCACTGTCTCCGCCCCCACATCCCTGCCTTTCATTGCCTTCCTTGATTTCCACTGTCATTTCCCATTCCTGTTCTCCCTCCCGGCCGCCATCCTCTCTGCACCCTCCCCACCTATTCCTTCCACCTGCCACCTGTTACTCCCATTATTTCATCTACCTGGTTCCGGAAGCAGGTCCTCTCCCACTGCAGTCTTGTCCGCAGCCCATTCTCCAGGGTTTGCTCTCCGCCCACCTGGGTCCCTGCCCTTCCCTGCGGCCAGGGCTCTCCCTTTCGGTGGCTCTGAGCACAAACAAACCCGTTCAGCGGGCCTCCGTGCGTTCTGGGGGAGGAGTTGTCATGGTAACAGTGAGGCTGCCACCTGACACCACCAGCCGCTGGCTTGGGGCTGAGTCACCCACACACCCCTAGGCCACCCACCCAGTCTGGCTCCCCTCTTCCATCCCTCCCTTGTCATTGCCCAGCCCAGTCCAGTGAGAAGTCAGGACTACTCCTAAGAGGTGGCGCCCCAGTGGGTGGCTGCTGAGAGAAGAGACACTGAGGCTGAGGTTCCCAAACCTGACCGCAGGCTTTATCCAGGAACTATTGTCACAGGCTCCCAAGCTCCTCCCTGGCAACAGTGAATCCTTGGCCATATGGGCCATAACTGAGGCTTTTTAAAAACTCCCCAAATAGCTGGGCACCATGGTGCAGGCCTGTAATCCCAGTGACTCAGGAGACCCAGGCAGGAGAATTGCAAGTTTGAGACCAGCCTCAGCAACTTAGCCAGACTCCGTCTCAAAATAAAAAATAAAAAGGTCTGGGGATGTGACTTAGGGGTTGAGTCTCACTGGGTTAAATCCCCAATACCCTCCCAAATCCCCCCACATAGTTCTTCTCAGCCAACGCAGCATCAGCCTAAGGATCCCTGTGTGGTGGCCATTGGTTCTGAGGACCTGGACCCTTTTCCCTTTTGGCTGGGTCTTTGGCTGGCTGTTGAAATTGTCATACCAATGCTTCTCTATCTCAGAGAAAACAGAGGTGTGGGATATGGAAAATGTCCCCTCTTTGAGGGAAAGTGTACCTGGAACCCTAGTTTTTGGTTCATGATTCTCTATTACTGTCATGGTATCTACACACAGCGCGTGTGCGCACACCAACCAGGACTCTTACCATATCTGTAATGACACATGCCTCCCAGGACTGTCATGGTGTCTGTGCATGGTCCACAGGCCAACCTGTATGATCATGATGTCTGGCTGCACAGGACATGTGCCACCCGGAACTCTGACCATGTCTGTGTACACACCACCCAATATTGTCCTAACACCTGTGCCCTCAGACCTGTGCCCCCAGGACTGTTATGAGTCTGTCTGTGCACATATGCGAGCCACTTGGTGCTCTTTATCTCTCCACTACACGGGTGATGCCCTGAAGAGGCAGCTCCATATGGCTGTGCTGGTGTACTCTGTGCCTCACACCCCCAGGTGCTCATGAATACTAAAAGGAAGGCGATGGGGGAGGGGCGAGTGTATGAAGCTCAGGAAGAGGCAGGAAGGAGATGTGGTGGACGGCCCAGCAGTGAGGCGTAACTGGGACTGGGACATTGGCTGAGGAGAGCCCTCGTGGGCAAGGAAGGGGCTGGAACCATAGATGATGCTAACCCACTAGTGGCGAGGACCCTAGCAATACCTATCAGCACAGCTCGGGGCTTGGCTTCTTCCAGAATCTCCTTGTTTCCAGGTTTCTGTTTTTCTGCTTTCTGAGCTAAGATCAAAGCCGGCGTCCTGGAGAGGGACCGCCCAGGGTCACCCAGAGAGGGGCCTGCTTGCAGCCCCTGCAGACGGCTTGCTTTGGGGGCCTCTCTCACGGGTCTTCCCCAGTCTTGGGCAACCTGGGGCTGACGGGCAGGTCTCCCGGCGCTGGCAGCTCCCTCCTCCGCCCCCGCGGGCCTGGCCCTGCCTCCGCCCGGCTCCGCCCCCCNNCTCCCGCCCCTCCCCCGCCACGGTCCGACCTGTTTGTCGGGAGCTGCTGGTGTCTCCTCTCGCCACAGCCAGGTGTGCCCTGCTCACTGGTTTCAGGAGCTCAGACATCCCGTAACTCCTTTTTCCCACTCCTTGAAACTCCCAGCATCCTTGAATCCCCGCCACCAGGGACGGCAGCCTCCCGGGACCCCCGGCCCAGGCTCCAGGGGACAGACACTTGCCAGCTGCGAGGCGCAGGGGAGCATGGACTCTGGGCCGCGGGCTGTGTAGGGGCAGCGGGCGGCATGAGCGGGAACGCAGTGGGCAGGGTACACGGGAACGGCCTGAACGGGGCCGAAGAGCTTTACTACGAGGCTGTGGAAGGGTCTCAGAACCCGGGGGGCCTCCTGCTCTCACCGGCTGCCTTCATCAACCCTGCTCAGTATGCCAGCGTGTTGGAAGGACGCTTCAAACAGCTCCAAGGTGAGTGCCCCCAGGCAGAGTGGAGCCCGGTGTGCGAGAGGGGACTAGGGCAGGGGGAACAGCCAGGGCCCAGGAGCTGGAGCCGGCACTTTCTGTGACTCAGATGTTTGTGTTGGGAGACAACGTGACCAGCCCTAGAGGGAATCATTACAAGTGGCCAGAAACTCCAGAGATGTATAGACGGAATTGGGAAAGGTTTGGACCCACTGGGAAGGACCATGTGGGATAGTGGGGATGGGAGGTTGACCTTGAGGGCCCCACTGGGTGCAAAGGTAAAGAGGATGGAAGGAGCCCTAGGTCAGTGCCAGCAACGGAAGCCTCAGCAGGTTCAGGCAGCTGGCCTCCCAGGGTTTGGCCATGCTCCCCCAGTTAGGGAAGACAGGGAGTGGGCCAGAGGCGCAGGATCTAGAGCTCCTCTGTTTCCATGGGCTTCTGAGTGGGCATCTGAATGTGTGTGAGGGGGCGTGTGTGGAAACTGGGTGTGTGTCAAAGGAGAGGTTGGTAGGTAGATGTCTGAACAGGCATGTCCATCCTGGCACACACATTTAAATATATTTCTGGCAGTCGCTGTTTCATGGTGTGAGTGTGTGTGTGTGTCTAGGGATGCTATAGGCATTTTGTGACGTTATACTTTGGGTCTTGGCATTGCCCATGTTTCTAGCCATCACTGTTTCCATGTCTTCCCCTTTATTCTACCTGTGTGCTAAAGTGGCCTCACCCCACTGTGCCTGATAGCAGGGCAGTCCCACCTGGATCCAGTCATGGCAGGATGACCTGGGCCATCCCCAGTTTAGGCAGAGCCTGTAGACTCTGAATGGTGTCCAGAGGCACCCTTGGTTCCACAGGTGCTCTGGAGCATCCCACGCGGTCATTAGGACCCCAGGTTTGGCACAGGTACAGGGGCTGGAGGTGAGAAAGACAGGAATGGACATGGGTGTGTTGCTGTTCTGTGGGTGAGGTGCACAGGAATGTGAGATTAAGGGATGAGTCTTTTCAGTTTCTGAGATGCTGGTGCTGAGATGGGAACAAAGGTGACTTTTCACTCCAGGCCACTTGGGCTAGGTTCTCACACTGGGCTCTTGGAGGAGAACTGGCCAGAATCATAGCCACCAGACAGCTTCCCAAAGGCCTGAACCTCTTTCTTCCCTTGGCAAAATTCTTAATTTTCATTTTTCTTTTGGTACTGGAAATTTAACCCGGGCCTGCTCTGCCACTGAGCTACATCCCCAGCCCTTTTTGTTTTTTATTTTGAAACAGGGTCTTACTAAATTGCTTAGGGCCTTGCTAAGTTGCTGAGGCTGTCTTTGAACCTGCAATCCTCCTGCCTCAGCCTCCTGAGCCACTGGGATTACAGGTGTGCACCCCGCGCCCTGCTAATTCTCATTTTTCTATGGAACCTGACAGCATCCCCTGACCAGGAGCCATCCTGTGGGCCAAGCAGCAGGACTTTTTCTATCTTTTTTTTTCAAATTGGCACCTAACTCGGCCTGCCTGCCTCCCTTGTTTTGGAGAGCTCCCCAACTTGCAAGGTCTTGATTCTCAATCTTGGGATGTTGGTGTCCTGGGACTAGGTGCCCTGCAGCCAACTGGGTGACCCCACCCCAGAAATAGAGTGGCCCATCCTTTCTGTCCGTGATCTAAGGACAGTGAGCTGAGGGGGCCCGCAACCTCTCCACTGTCAAGTCCTAATGACCACTTGGTAGAGCCGCTGCTGTAATTTCAGACCACGCCCTCTGCTTTGTTCCTTTATGGCAGCTCCTTACCAGGAAGCCAGCTGTGCCAGGCACCCACTAGGTGTCCCATACTAGTATCTCATTTAACCAACATGATGAGTGTTAAAGTAGAAAGTAGTGTGCCCATTTTACAGGTGGGGAAGTTGACGGGTGGAGTAGCCTGCCTAGTGTTCCCCCACTGTTACGTGAAGGAGCCCAATCCCAGCCCCTCCGTGGACAGTTTCTTTTCTCTTTCTCCTCAGAGCCTGCTTTCTGTCTCTCCTGTTTTTTGTTTTTTACTTTGCTTATGAGCTCATTCCAAATTCCTCACTTCCCACCTCACTTCCTACTCCCCCCCCACACACAACTGGTATTTAGAAGCAGGCATACCGTACTCAAAGGATAGAAATGACCCCACGTTGCCACCACAGATGAGCGAGAAGCCGTGCAGAAGAAAACCTTCACCAAGTGGGTGAACTCGCACTTGGCCCGGGTGACGTGTCGGGTGGGAGACCTGTACAGCGACCTCCGGGATGGGCGCAACCTCTTGAGGCTCCTGGAGGTGCTCTCGGGAGAGACACTGGTAAGCTGCGATCATGGGGGTGGGGATCAGCAACTGACCAAAGGGACAAGCCACAGGAGGGGTCCCTAGAGAGACGAGCCACAGCAGGGCAGAGCACAGGGAGCCCCTCTGCCCAGAGGATGGTTCCGCTCCAGGAGGCTTTGCTGCGTGGATTTCACAGGGGCCTTGCTGCGCAGAGCCAGGAACAGTAGTCCCATTGAAAACGTTTCTTCTCCCACCCACTCTGGGTGCAATTAATTCCCTTGGGAATCTTAATCTCCTCATCTATTACCTTAGCTTCAGCTCCTTGACCTTTGCCCCGGCCCTGAGGCTGTCCCTGTGTTCCTGAGGGAGGACATGGGAAGGTGTGCCCAGCACGGCCCTGGGAAGGCTGGGGGGAGGAAGGAGGAGACCCGCAGCCCCATGCCACTGTGCCACCTCCCCGCTGTCCCCCAACAGCCAAAGCCTACCAAGGGCCGCATGAGGATCCACTGCTTGGAGAATGTAGACAAGGCTCTGCAGTTTCTGAAGGAGCAAAAAGTGCACTTGGAAAACATGGGCTCCCATGACATCGTGGATGGGAACCACCGACTGACCCTTGGGCTGGTCTGGACCATCATCCTTCGGTTCCAGGTACCCTCGAAGGTGTTCCTCAGTGAGCGGACCAAGCACCTGTTCTGCACCTCGAACAATTAAAGCTGGTCCGTGATAAGTTCAAAAATGGAGTGTCAGGAACCTGGCCCAGAATTGGCCAATGCAGCCACATCTGTGTGCCAGATCAGGGGACTCACCTTGTTATACAGGGGAGAGACCAGTTTGGAGTTCCCAACTCCTTGTGGCAAAGTTCCCCGGAGCCTGCTCTGTGTGCTGGTCATGTGCCTTGGGACCCCAGGGTGGTTCACAGGGGATTAGGAACTTATAAACTGGTCCGTCATTGCAGAGAGTTTGAAAGTTTGAGAACCACAGGAAAGGTCTGGCCTCCTCCTCCATGTGCTTATGTCCCAGTGTCATCTCAACTCTCCTGATCACACCTGACCTCTCTGCCTCTTCTAGCCCTAAGCAGAGTTCTGTCGGCTTCACCTTTGAAAGCAGATCTCAGAAAATGTCCACTGATCTGCCCTCAGCTCCCCACCCGGAAGAACCAGCTCTCTTCGCAGGCACTTGTACTCACCTGCTTCCTACCCCTCCTGCTGCCTTAAATTCCTCAGACCCAATGGTTCATGTCACTTGCCCAGGCTGAAAGGGCCTTAGGCTCTGTCCCTTCACCTGTATGAGGGCAGTCTAACAAGTCTTTTCCTGCCATTTCTGAGTGTCTCTGATAACGCTAGGTGCCCCTGTCCAGGGAGTGAGGTCCCTGCATTTCTTCCTTTTTAGATCCAAGACATCAGTGTGGAGACAGAAGACAACAAGGAGAAGAAGTCAGCCAAGGACGCCCTGCTGCTCTGGTGCCAGATGAAGACCGCAGGGTGAGGAGGCCCTGGGCATGTGGCAGTGGAGGGCCAGGTGCATTGAGGCTATGCATCAAAGGAAGGATGGGCTCTGGGATCCACAACCTGGAACTGTCCTTCCCTCCCAGACCAGGGCTCGGCCCCACTCTCCACTTTTCCCTATTTCCAGGTATCCCAATGTTAACGTGCACAACTTCACCACCAGCTGGAGGGATGGACTGGCCTTTAATGCCATCGTACACAAACATCGGTAAGACGGGTTTGCAAGCACGTGGGTTAATGACCCAAGGGACACATAGGTAGGCCAAAGGCGATGAGATGAGCTCACCACAGCTGTAAGGAACAAGTGTACAGAGAGGAACTGGAACGTGGGAGCATCGTGCTCCACCAAGAACTTATGTTAGAAGTAGGGGGTGCTATGGGGGAGGGTGGGAGCAGTGGAGGTTTGATTTGGGCTACTCCCTTTTTTTTTTTTTTTTTTTGGTACTGAGGATTGAACCCAGGGATACTTAACCACTGAGCCACATTCGCAGCCCTTTTTTATATTTTATTTAGAGACAGGGTCTTGCTGAGTTGCTAAGTGCCTTGCTAAGTTGCTGAGGCTGGCTTTGAACCCATAATCCTCCTGCCTCAGCCTCTGGAGCTACTGAGATTACAGGCATGTGCCACAGCGCCCAGCTACAGTGCTCCCTTCTAGAAAAAATTGAGTTGGACTCTCAGGGATAAAGGGGAACAGACTGACTTTTCCTCTTTGGGAGTCTCATGTGCTTTTTTTTTAAATTTTTAGTGTAGATAGACACATTACCTTTATTTTATTTATTTATTTTATGTGATGCTGAGGATGGAACCCAGTGCCTCACATGTGCCAGGCAAGCACTCTACCACTGAGCTACAGCCCCCAGCCCTCATGTGCTTTTGATATCTTCTATCTCCCCCTGCCCCAGGCCAGACCTGCTGGATTTTGAGTCCTTGAAGAAATGCAATGCACACTACAATCTGCAGAATGCTTTCAATCTGGCTGAAAAGGAGCTGGGATTGACCAAGCTGCTGGATCCTGAAGGTGGGGCAGAGGCAGAAGGCATGCTGGGCTGGGGAGGGGAGGATGTGGAGCAGCTACCCGTGGTATGGGGTTTCTTGGGGCAGGTGAATGAAAATGTTCTGGAACTATGTAGTCAACAATGATTGCCCAACCTTGTGAATACACCGAAAACCACTGAGCTGTGTAAAAAGATGAATTTATGGTATGAAAATCATATCTCAAAAAAAAAAAAAAAAAGTCTGGAGGAAGAAAGGGATTCCTGCAGAAGAAAGATCCCAGGGCTCTGGGGCTCCATCCCAGCTCCTGCGTAGAGAAGCTCTGTGACTGAGAGCTAGTCCTCGTGGTTTCTGGGGGCCCTTCTTATTCTAAAATTCTAGGGTTCTAACTTAAGCTACATGAGCTTGAGGTTCCACTGAGAACTGGCCCCTGGTCAGCTGCCCCTATGGACTGGCTCCTGTGCTTCTGCTCAGAAATTTGATGAGATCAGTGATGGCCACTTGGCTCTTCCTTTGTACCTGGTGTAGCACTGCATTTGACATGTTTTAATTAATCAAATCCTTACGACAACCCTTTGAAACCCATACCATTATCATCTTCAGTTTAAGAAAGAGAAAGAACACGGAGCCTATAAAGGTTGAGCACCTGGCTAAGGCCGTATGGCTGGTGGAGCTGAGATCTGACTTCCAGCAGCCTGGCTCCAGGGCCAGTTTCCTCAGCTTGCCTTTGGCGGAGCAGAGAGCAGTCTGGTGCAGCCAGAAACGGGAGCAGGGAGGGGCCAAGCACCTGCCTGTTGGACGTGCTCCTTCCTAAGCTTGCTGGGCAGGTTTGGGTCTGGGTCACTTTCTCCTGCTTCCCACCCCTCCTGTGGCCCCATCTCCTGAGCGCTCTTAGTCCAGCATGGCGACATCACCGTCAGCTACCTAGAGACAGAAATAGGCTGAATTGAGTTCCCTGGAGAGCTTTTGAGAAGCATGTGGCTGTGTCCTGCGACTTCCGAGGTGATGTCAGTGGCTCCTGCCTGCCTGCGAGTTTTCAGAAGCAGTCAAGGGGCTTCTAGTCTCACAGTCTGACCTTTGGGAAGGATAAAATCTGGCCTAACTAAAGGAGCCCAGGGATCTCAAGTCGTGGTCAGCCTTGCTCAGGTGGTGGAAGCTGTTTCTGCTTGAGGGACTCTCGCCGTTGGGTGGCCCATCGCTGAGGTTTGGGACTTAGGCTGGAAACAAGGGTGGCCGTGTCCCAGGACAGGGCTAGGCAGTGGCCTCTGTGTCTACTGCGCAGCATCCCAGGTCTAGGAGGCTTAGTCTTATGTCCCACTGCCCCAGAATCTGTTGGCTTCTTAGACATCTTTCCAGCCTGCAAGCCCAGGCTCTGACCTCAAATGGCAAGCTCTTTCTTTTCTAGTGTTTCTTCCCTCAAGCAACTAGTTTTCGTGTCCAGTGGGCATGCTGGGAAAAAGCGTGCTTTGGCTTCTAGGTTGTGTACACTGTTTGAAGGGCCTGTCCTTGTCTAGGAGAGGGGGAAAAGGTGAGCTTTTCTCAGCCCTTTTGGTCTGAACAGTGGAGGTGTCACTTTGTTTGTAAGGGAGCTGAAGACATGCCCACCATGGAGGGTTGGGAGGCCCGGGCACAGTGCAAGTGGCTCAGGTTTCAAAGGAGGCAGGTTTCTGAAGTCCACCTGACCGGAGTATTCCCATTTCTCAGATGTGAATGTGGACCAACCAGATGAGAAATCCATCATAACCTATGTGGCTACCTACTACCACTACTTCTCCAAGATGAAGGCCCTGGCTGTGGAAGGCAAAAGAATTGGCAAGGTACTGCTCACCGTGAGACAGGAGGTGGAAAGGCCACAAGAGGCCTGGCCCTGGGGTCTTACTCCCCAAAAGCAGGAGCAAGGTGGAACTGCAGGACTGTGCCAGGGACCCCCACTGGCAAGAACCCTATGTCCTTGTCTCCTGTGGTGCAGGTGCTGGACCACGCCATGGAGGCGGAGCGCCTGGTGGAGAAGTATGAGTCCCTGGCCTCTGAACTGCTGCAGTGGATCGAGCAAACCATCGTGACCCTCAATGATAGGCAGTTGGCCAACTCCCTGAGCGGTGTCCAGAACCAGCTGCAATCCTTCAATTCCTACCGCACCGTGGAGAAGCCGCCCAAGTAAGTGCCCCCTCAGGCCCCACCCTGCCAGGGCATGCCTTCCCTGAGCTGTGCCCACGTGAGAGGAAGCCTCATTTACAAGTGGCCTTATGGGAGGGACGTTTGGCAGTATATGAACTCAGGAGGCTCATTTCCCCCAGCTCAGTGCCAGAATCATACAAACGACATAGTTGCTCCAAAGTAAAAATTCTTAATCATGAGCCATTTTTAAAAATCTGTGCCGTGGAAATGCTCACCACAGTGTGTCGAGTCATTGGGACCCGTCAGATGAGATTACAGGCCAGGTGTTGCAGCACCCCAGTCCCCCCGCAGGGAAACGCGCCACGACCTGACAGGCAGGTCACACCCAGCAGCACGGGGGTGACTGGTGAATGAGCATCGCAGAGGTTCTTATCATTTATATATTTTAGCAATTAACTGTTTTCATGTGTGGAATTGCTATTAGGTGATTCTATATGGTACATGCTAAAACTTATGGTTTTTTTTTTCTGTTTATCATTAAGCTCTTTTTAAATTAATGTGTCAGCTCCAAAACTAATTTTCATTGAGAAAATAATTGTTTCTGTATAGTCCAGGGATTTATTTAAGGTGTGCCTTTGCCCAGAGAGTTCTGGATACGAAACAAAGATGTAACTTCAAGGATGTTCACGAGCATGACCTTTGTAAAAGAAAAATAAGTCAGGAAGTCTGGCATGGTAACACATGCGTGTAATCCCAGCGATGGGGGAGGCTGAGGCAGGAAGATTGCAAGTCTGAGACCAGCCTCAGCAACTTAGCAAGGCTGTGGCTCCAAATTTTTAAAAAATCAGAGGGACTGGGGTCATAGAGCACCCTTGTGTTCAATCCCCAGTATTGCAAAAGGTGAGGAGGACAGGGCAAGTCACAAGGCAACCACTGAAAATAGTACTGAACAAATGTATTTAATGACATAAAAAGATATTAATGAGAAATAATCAAAGAAGCAGGCTATAGGAATTCTTTGTGGACCACAGAAAACAAAATGCTAAGTGTCCAGCTTCCAAGCACCTGAGTTCAAATCTTGGCTCTGCTACTGAGCCGTTGTGTTGGGCAACCTCTTTGGCCTCTCTGTGTCTCAGCTTTCTCATCTGTAAAATGGGGATAATTGAGAGAATGGAGACTATGGAAAGAGAGAAGCAAGTTAGTGCTTGCCAGGTGCTGGGAGCCTGCCCAGCTTACAGCAAGAGAGTCCTGGTCTTGTTAGCTGTGGATACACCGGGATTCTGTCTGTGTCACAGTGGTCATCATTTGGTGTGGCTTTTGTTGCTCTAAAACAATGTTTTTGGGTTTGCCAGTTTGTTCTGGCTCTCACACAAGGGCGTGTGTTGCTTTTATGACAAGAAAAGCAACCTAGGTCACTCCATGTTGTAGTTGAGTCCTCACAGGCCCCTAGTGGCCCTTGCCTCTGACCCCAGTTTGGCCCCTGCCTCAGGTTCACTGAGAAAGGGAATTTGGAGGTGCTACTCTTCACCATCCAGAGCAAGCTACGGGCCAACAACCAGAAGGTCTACACGCCCCGTGAGGGCCGGCTGATCTCTGACATCAACAAGGTCTGTAGGCACCCTGTTGTCACTCAGGGGGCCATCCTCGGCAGCCCAGGCCCAGAGCCCTCTTGACCTCCACCAAGCCCTACCACCCTAACTGAAAACTCCACCTCACTGTCCCCACCCTGAGACATGATTCTTGGTGCATCCTCTTAAACATCTTGCCCAGTTCCCCTTCCTCTGACTGTCCCTACAGGGTCATGTAAGGAATTATACTCCAAGTCCCTTGTCTTGTCCAACAGGTCCCCAACTCACTATTTCTACTTTCTATTTCATTTTTTCACAAACAACACAGAGAAGATGAATAAAAGTAAAACAAGGTTTGCCCACACTCCCACCACTGCAAACAAATCAAGCAGTTTCCAGTGATTTCCCTCCAGCCCTGGTCCAGAAGCAGGCGTAGTTATTGTGAGGTTTCCCAGCATGCCCATACCACCACACACGGGCAGGCGCCTTGCTGACCACATTCCAGGGGTCTGCTGGACGCAGGACTTACCTGTGCCCCTGCCCCTCCTCTCTGGCCCTTCCTTCCCTGGCTCTGATGCACTGATCCTATCCCCACCATGCAGGCCTGGGAGCGGCTGGAGAAAGCAGAGCATGAGCGGGAGCTGGCCCTGCGCACGGAGCTGATCCGCCAGGAGAAGCTGGAGCAGCTGGCCGCCCGCTTCGACCGCAAGGCCGCCATGCGGGAGACCTGGCTCAGTGAGAACCAGCGTCTTGTGTCCCAGGTAGGAAACCAGGGCCTCCAGGGACATCCCGGCTGGTGGGTTGAAATGGAAGGGAGACAGTGATGAGTAAGGAGCCCTGCAAGGTGGGGAGATGATCAAACACGAAATCCACCGCACGGGCAGAAAGACCGAGAAACTCTGGAGCAGCCAGGCACAGTGGCACATGCCTGTATTCCCAGCAATTTGGGAAGCTGAAGCAGGAAGATCACAAGTATGAGACCAGCTTCAGCAATTAAGCACGACCCTGTCTCAAAATAAAAAACAAAAGGGACGCCCCTGAGTTCCATCCCCAGTCAGAACAAGCAAGAGACAGACTCAGGTCCGGGGGCCAGGGGCTCAAGCAGGAGAAAAAATCGTGGGATGGGGGAAAGGAAACTGAGAGCCACCTCGAGGGGCTGGCATCTTGCAGCTGGGGCCAGCAGAGGTTCTGTCCTTTGGTTCCCAGACCTCCCCTCTCTGCTCTCTGCCACAGGACAACTTTGGGCTGGAACTGGCTGCGGTTGAGGCAGCAGTGCGGAAGCACGAAGCCATTGAGACCGACATCGTGGCCTACAGCGGCCGGGTGCAGGCAGTGGATGCTGTGGCCGCCGAGCTGGCCGCCGAGCGCTACCACGACATCAAGCGTATCGCTGCTCGGCAGCACAATGTGGCTCGGCTCTGGGACTTCTTGAGGCAGATGGTGGCTGGGCGGCGGGAGCGGCTCCTCCTCAACCTGGAGCTGCAGAAAGTGCTTCAGGACCTGCTCTACCTCATGGACTGGATGGGAGAGATGAAGGTAACGGCCGGTGCTAGTGGTGGGGCTCCAGTGGTCGAAATCGTGGAGGTGCTGAGAGGGCCTGAGTAGATAAAGGGGGGAGTGGCCGGCTCACTAGGGCTTTAGGGTCAAGGAGTTTGAACTTTATTCAAAATAGCATGGAGCACTTAGTGATTCAAAGGTTCTGAGAGGGAGAGATGCGATTCTGCCTTACCTGTTAAAAGGGTCCCTTGGGCTACTATGTGGAGAAGGCCGTGGGCAGCCAGAGTGGGAGCACAGAGACCAGTTAGAGTTGTTGCAGTCTTCTGTGCCATAGGTGGCCCTAAGGAAGGGTCTAGGAGAGGCACTGGAGGGAGCTGGGCTGCTGGGGCAGAGCAGTGACAATAGGAGGGTGTCTGTCTGTGATTCTGGGGCTAAGGAAATGAGTCACAGCAAAGATTCCAGGAGCAGAATTTGCATAAAGGCTGTTCCATGGGAGGGTGCCTAAACAGAACCGTGGTGCGTCCCTGCATGTGGGTGTGAGCAGGTATGCTCGCCTGGGTGCAACACCTGGAACCACCCAAAGAGGTTGGAAGGGAGACCCCGGAGGTTGGCACGTGTGCCTGACTGGCAGCGAACAAGAAGGCTCTCAGACGGGCACCAGCATGCTGCGTGTTCCCGGCAGGGGCGGCTGCAGTCTCAGGACCTGGGCAAGCACCTGGCTGGAGTGGAGGACCTGCTGCAGCTGCACGAGCTGGTGGAGGCTGACATCGCCGTGCAGGCTGAGAGGGTGCGGGCTGTGAGCGCCTCTGCCCTGCGCTTCTGCGACCCAGGGAAAGGTGAGAACCAGAGGGGAAGGTCCTGGAGATGACAGGGCTGGGAAGGGCAACATTAAGAGCAGAGGCAGAAGACTAGGAAAAGCTGGGGACAGGAGAGCTGATGGTGGATGCTGGGTGAGGAGCTGGAGCCAGGGAGGGGGTCGGGGATTTGTCACCAAGGTGGGTGGAGAGGATCCAGAGCCCTGGAACCCCACATGACTATTTTCAGAGTACAGACCATGTGACCCGCAGCTGGTGTCAGAGCGGGTGGCTACCCTGGAGCAGAGCTATGAGGCCCTGTGTGAGTTGGCAGCGGCTCGGAGGGCTCGTCTGGAGGAATCACGGCGCCTCTGGCGGTTCCTCTGGGAAGTGGGAGAGGCTGAGGCCTGGGTGCGGGAGCAGCAGCACCTCCTGGCCTCAGCCGACACTGGCAGGGACCTGACCGGTGTCCTCCGCCTGCTCAACAAGCACACGGCTTTGCGGGGGGAGATGAGTGGCCGGCTGGGGCCCCTGAAGCTCACCCTGGAACAGGGCCAGCAGTTGGTTGCAGAGGGCCATCCTGGAGCCAGCCAGGCTGCTGCCCGTGCAGCCGAGCTCCAGGCCCAGTGGGAGCGGCTGGAGGCCCTGGCCGAGGAACGGGCCCAGCAGCTTGCTCAGGCTGCCAGCCTCTACCAGTTCCAAGCCGACGCAAACGACATGGAGGCCTGGTTGGTGGATGCACTGCGCCTAGTGTCCAGCCCTGAGCTGGGGCACGACGAGTTCTCCACACAGGCCCTGGCCAGGCAGCACCGAGCCCTGGAGGAGGAGATCCGAGGCCACCGACCCACCCTGGAGGCCTTGAAGGAACAGGCTGTGGCCCTGCCTCCCGCACTGAGCCGCACGCCCGAGGTGCAGGGCAGGGTGCCCACACTGGAGCGGCAGTATGAGGAGCTGCAGGCACGGGCGGGCGAGCGTGCTCGGGCCCTGGAAGCAGCCCTGGCACTCTACACCATGCTCAGCGAGGCTGGGGCCTGTGGGCTCTGGGTGGAGGAGAAGGAGCAGTGGCTCAACGGGCTGACCCTGCCTGAGCGCCTGGAGGACCTCGAGGTGGTGCAGCAGAGGTAGGGCCTGTAGCTGCTACGGACCCCCTTGCCTGTGAGCTGGGGCCAGGGTGAGATGTGGCCACTCCCACCATAAAGCTGCCCACTGCACCTCACTGAGCCTTAATCACATCCTTCTGTCTTAATGGTTGTCTTTTCTAAGTTTTAATAATAATGTTAAACATAACAAAAGTAGACAGCATTTCACAGCAAAACCCTATCCATCCATCCCCAGGGTCCAACGTTGTCAATATGGTGCTCATTTTGATTCACTCCCTTTTTAAAAAAACTATTCCCGGTTATTTCACATGTATAGTCTTCAGGATACATCCTTTAAGAAAGAGGAGGAAAAGCCAGGCTTAGCAGCACACACCTTTAATCCCAGGAGGTGTGAGTCAGTAGGGTTACAAGTTCAAGACCAGCCTCAGCAACTTAGGGAAAACCTGTCTCAAAATAAAAAAATAAATAAAAAGGGTTGAGGATGTAGCTCAGTGGTAGAACACTCCTGGGTTCAATCTCTAATGCTGGGGGGATAAAAAATAAATACATAAAAATATATTTTTTAAAATTGAATATGGAATTATAATATATATTATAATATAATAATATTGACCGTTTAGGCAGAACCTCTCATGAGGTTCACAGAATAATATCTTAAAATCATTTTGAAGAGAGTTTTCTTATAGAACCTCAGTACCATTATTACTTAGAACAAAATGAGCAATTACTTGATATCACCTATCATTAGCCCATAATCAAATTTCCTGACGGTTTAAAAAAAATATAATTAAACTTTTTTTTTTTTTAAGTTTTCAAGATATCCTATTGGAGGTTCTGATAAACTACAACCCTTAGGCCAAATCCAGCCTGCTCTCTTTGTTTTTTTTTTTTTTTTTTTGATAAAGCTTTGCTGGGCAGAGCCATGCCCACAGACAGGAGGTGATCCTGTCTGTGGTGACCCTTATCACTACTACCCCAGAGCTGAGCTGGGACAGACACAGTGACTCTCAGACCTAAAATGCCTGGCCCTTTACAGAAAAATCCTGCAGACCTGCCCCACTAGAATATAAAATATCCCTGAGAGAAGTTAGAGTTCACGTCTTTGTCACTTAGACACATGCTTTTGGTTGTCACTTCATTTTTTATTGGTGGGGTGGGGCTTGGGTTGGGGGCTAAAGGGTGAGCCCCAAGAGAGTAAGTGAACCTCTGTTAAAGGTCGAGTTTGGTTATCCCTCACCATCTTTTTGAACAACCCCAGAGAGGAGAGTTTTTCCCCTGAGAACCTTGTAGGCAAAGCATCGCAGAGACAGAGCCCTGTGTTGAAGGGAGGCAGTTCTGCAGGCATCTAAGGGAGATGGCCTGGGGCCTCTCTGCCTCCCATCCTCGTGCTCTGCTTGTTTACCCACTCAGGTTTGAGACCCTAGAGCCGGAAATGAATGCCCTGGCAGTGCGAATTACTGCTGTGAATGACATAGCTGAGCAGTTGCTAAAGGCCAACCCTCCAGGGAAGGACCGGATTCTCAACACTCAGAAGCAGCTCAACAACAGGTGGGCTGGGGATGTCAGCCCTGGGCACTGAGGGAGAAGGAAGCAGCTGGAGATGGTGCTTCAAAGAGGGTTTGGCAGGGCCTGGGAGGGGGCTAAACACAAGGGGAAGGACCAGCCTGGAATGAGTTGGGGAGGATAAATAGAAAAAAGGATGAAATGGGATGAAAGTGGTCCCAGGAGGCTGAGGATTGGATGGGGAACAATCAAAAAGAGAAGGAGGCAAGGGAATGATGGGGAGCAACCTTCTTACAAAGGCAGAAGTGGGTGGGTGTGCACCATGTGGGGAGAAGCAGGGGTACCCCAGATGTACCTGGCCAGCCAGGGAAGTTGAGCAGCTCTACATGCTACTCCCTCCCTCTACTCAGGTGGCAGCAGTTTCGGTCCCTGGCAGATGGCAAGAAGGGAGCTCTGACATCAGCCCTGAGCATCCAGAACTACCACCTAGAGTGCACGGAGACCCAGGCCTGGATGAGAGAGAAGACCAAAGTTATCGAGTCCACCCAGGGCCTGGGTAATGATCTGGCCGGTGTGCTGGCCCTGCAACGGAAGCTGGCGGGCACCGAGCGGGACCTGGAGGCCATCGCCGCTCGGGTGGGTGAACTGACCCGAGAGGCCAATGCCCTGGCTGCTGGCCATCCGGCCCAAGCCCCTGCCATCAACACCCGGCTTGGGGAGGTACAGGCTGGCTGGGAGGACCTACGAGCCACTATGCGGCGAAGAGAAGAGTCCCTGGGTGAGGCACGGAGGCTGCAGGACTTCCTGCGCAGCTTGGATGACTTCCAGGCTTGGCTAGGTCGCACGCAGACCGCTGTGGCCTCCGAAGAAGGGCCGGCTACCCTGCCTGAGGCTGAGGCCCTCTTGGCCCAACACGCAGGCCTACGGGGAGAAGTGGAGCGTGCCCAAAGCGAGTATAGCCGCCTGCGGGCCTTGGGCGAGGAGGTGACCCGGGACCAGGCAGATCCCCAGTGCCTCTTCCTACGGCAGCGGCTGGAAGCCCTGGGAACCGGCTGGGAGGAGCTGGGCCGCATGTGGGAGAGCCGGCAAGGCCGCCTGGCCCAGGCTCATGGCTTCCAGGGATTCCTACGGGATGCTCGCCAGGCTGAGGGTGTGCTCAGCAGCCAGGTGAGAGGCCAGGGGTCAAGGTCCCACCCAGGAAGAATAGGAAAATTGGGACCAGGGGATGTGTGAGGAAGAGGATAGTGTCAGCGGGTGGAGTAGTTGAGGAAATAACACAGGCAGGAAGGAGTGGGAAAAAAATGATAAACAAAACTTACCAAAGCCGACTTTAGATGACACAGAAAGCGTGGCAAGTCATATAACTATTTTAAAATCAAATCGGTTGCTACAAATAAGGTCGAACAGGATTTGGGCCCCAGCTCAGCTCCCTTGGAACTTTCTAGGGTCCCCCAAGTTAGTGATACCCCCCCCCTTCATCTTCAGAGCCATCTGGCTACTCCACCCTTGCTGAGGCTGGCCACCCTCTCATCTGTGTCCCTGGCTGGGTCTGAGGGATGGAATCTGTATGCTTTGAGAAGTGAGCTTGCTCCCTGCTTCCACACAGGAGTATGTTCTGTCTCACACGGAGATGCCAGGGACACTCCAGGCTGCTGATGCTGCCATTAAAAAGCTGGAAGACTTCATGAGCACCATGGATGCCAATGGGGAACGCATCCGTGGGCTCCTGGAGGCTGGGCGTCAGCTGGTGTCAGAGGGCAACATCCACGCCGAGAAGATCCAGGAGAAGGCAGATTCCATCGAGAGCAGGTGGGATGAGGCCGGCAGATAAATGAGGGGTCTGAGAGAGAAATCAGTGGAACAGGGCTGTCTCAGAGATGGAGATGTGGCATGGGAGACCTGACAGGTGGCAGGAGATAGGGGGCTGACAGCAAAGTAGTAGAGGGGGAAAACAGGGTGGTGGGAGAGGGACTGGATCAGGAGCTGGGATGGTCTGCCTCCTGCATACTTGGGCAAAATAGAGCCTACTAGGTGGCAGGCCTGGAAACGTGATTCCTGCCTGGGGTGTCTGGTGGGGTTTCTGGGAGGCTTATCCCTACAGGAAGAGGACTGAAGCCTCTAGGTTACTTAAAGGCCACATCCTCTCACAGCAAGGCCTAGGGTTCACAAGCACTGTCATTACAGACACAGGAAGAATCAAGAAGCCGTGCAGCAGCTTCTGGGCCGCCTGAGGGACAACCGAGAGCAGCAGCACTTCTTGCAAGACTGTCATGAGGTGAGGCACCGAGGTCCCTGCAGCACCTCTTTCCATCCACCCCTTTCCCAGCCCTCACCCTGGGCCTGGTGTAAGAGCATCGCAGGGTTGCTGGAGCCTACAAACGCTTTCATGGCCTCTTCCTGAGTCTTTCACATCTCCTGGTCCCCTCTCTCCCCCGCTCCAAAATGCCCCTTACCTTCTCCATCCTGACCTGTGCTTGCTCCAGCTGAAACTCTGGATTGACGAGAAGATGCTGACAGCTCAGGATGTGTCCTATGACGAGGCCCGCAACTTGCACACCAAGTGGCAGAAGCACCAGGCATTCATGGCCGAGCTAGCCGCCAACAAGGACTGGCTGGACAAGGTGGACAAGGTGAGTGGCATGACAGGAGCAGCAAGAAGTGAGCATCTGGGGCCGCCTCAGGCAGTGTCTTCTCAGCGGTGCAGGCCACAGTCCAGGCTGCAGGCCTAGCTCCAGGCCATGGTTTTCAGAATTAGAGATCATGGGTTTCTGGAGTCACACCACTGAAGTGGCAAGTTGTGTTCTAGGAAATAAAATGTCTTTGGGCTGTGGGACAGTGATTTCAGAGCTTTGAGAAAGCCCAATTTAGTAGGGTGCCAGGCCATAGCCTTGGCTCAAAGCCATAACTGTTCCTGGGTCCAGAGCAGATGGCTGTCTTCATCAGTACTCTGCAGACGTTCTGTAAAGGACCAGAAAGTGAATATGTCAGGCTTTGTGGGCCATATGGTTTTGCTGCACCTACTTGTCTCTGCCATTGTGGTGCAAAAGCAGTCATAGAGAATACATGCATGAATGAGCATGGCTGTCTCCCAATAAAACTTTATATAAATAGGCAGTGGCCAGACTTGGCCCATCCACCATGGTTCACCAGTCCTTGCTTTTGAGGATTGCTGTTCCTGATACTTGGTCTCCCACCCAGCTCTTCTAGAATAACTTTATTTCTACTCAGCAAATATTCTTGGAGACCATTGTGTGTGCTCAGCACACTGCTATGCTGCCTGGAATATAAAAAAACACCTTCCCTCCCACAAGGGCATGATGGCTGGGGAGAGGAAACCAGGGTGTTTTCAGTGTTTCCATTTGTTGAGCAAATATATACTTGCTGCTGCTGTACAAGATGCCACTGCAGGCTCCACTCTCAAGGAACAATACTGTGGCCAGGATATGAGATATATATACAAACAGCTGAATCAAATCCAGAGCAGATTTTGTTGAGTGCCATATGAGAGTCCAGTAAAGTCTGGGGGCTAAAGAAAGAGGAGATTTGGGGATTCTAGAAGCAGGAGCAAGCCAGGACAGTCTGTGAAGGATGAGCAAATGAGGACAAGCCAAGACATTGAAGGAAAGATGTTGTTAGGTAGAGAAAAGAGTGTGAACAGAAAACCAGAGGTGTAGAAGGGGCACCTTTGTGGACAAGGAGGAAATGTGGCAGGAGTGCAGAATGTGTGAAGGGACTGGTGGAAGCAAAGGCGAGAAGAGCACGTTTGGCCAGGTCAGGAAAAGTCCTGGTTCCTGGGTGCGGAGTATGTCCCAGAGCTACCCAAGCAGTGCTAGCCTTTGACACCTTCTCCTTGGCAGTGTTATAAAGAGGCCTGAAGGGAGTGTCTGCCTTGTGTCCCCAGAAGCCGACCCTGAAATCAGGATTCTAGTGCAGGGCACTTTCAGGGCAGGTGATCCCAGGAAGCACTGGTAGGGGAATGAGGAGAAGCAATGGAAGGTCAACCATCTGGACAGGGTACTTTGGGTCGGGGTATAGCCCAGGGGTAGAGTACATGCTTAGCATGCTTGCAGTTCAAACCCAGGTATGAAAGAGAGGGTGAGGAGGAGGAAAGGAAGGGAAGGGAGGAGAGGAAGTCCTCAACCAAAAGGTGGGGAGTGGGGAAACCAGGTAGGACTCGCTCGCTCCAGTTCAAGTGAGGAGTAACAAGTGGAGAAACATGGAATGAGAGAAAATAACCCAAGTTCATGTGCAGCATAGCAGCAGAAGCCATGAGCACCAGGAAAGATTACAATGGCTTCTTAACTGAAGTGAGGTTCGAGCAGAACTGGGAGGAGGAGCCAGTTTAACCAGAAGTGAGGACTGTGCAGTGAAGAAGGGGCCTCTAGAAGCATATGCTAATGAGCTTACGTGAGGACCTAGAATGATCGTCCATACTTCAGGTACCTGGTCTGCCATTGGCCTATAACATTCAGTGATGTCTAATTCTTTTTTTTTTTTTAACATTTATTTTTTAGTAAGAGGTGGACACAATATTTTATTTTTATGTGGTGCTGAGGGTCGAACCCAGGGCCTCACACATGCTAGGCAAGTGCTCTACCTCTGAGCCACCCAGTGGTGTCTAATTCTAATTCTGGCATTTACACCCTCTTTGTCTTGCCACCCAGGAAGGGCGAGAGCTGACCCTTGAGAAGCCAGAACTGAAAGCGCTGGTGTCAGAAAAGCTGGGAGACCTGCACAGGCGCTGGGATGAGCTGGAGACCACAACCCAGGCCAAGGCCCGCAGCCTTTTTGATGCCAACCGTGCTGAACTGTTTGCCCAAAGCTGCTCAGCGCTGGAGAGCTGGCTAGAGAGCCTGCAGGCCCAGCTGCACTCCGATGACTATGGCAAGGATCTGACCAGCGTCAACATTTTGCTCAAGAAGCAGCAGGTGCGCCGTGGGCCTTCAAGGGGGGAGGGTGAACTGGAGAAGAAAGGAGGAAGTGCCTTTGATCTTGAGATTGGGAGATCATTCTAAGGCCTGCTGCATGATATCTTTTGGTATTTCTCGAGCTGCTGGGATTATAGGCATGTGCCACTGCACCCAGCTCTCAGAATGATTTCTACAGGCCAACCGTGTCAGAATCTCCAGGAGTGAGTTAATGGTCAGAGGAAAGTCAGGAGACAGACTACATTAGTAAACTGAACAGGGAAACTTTTGTAAAAAGACGTATTTATTAGTAAAAGGTGGATAACATTTTTTTTTTTTTTTTTTTTTTTTTGGTACCAGGGATTGAACTCAGGGGCACTTAACCACTGAGCCACATCCCCAGCCCTTTTTTGTATTTTATTTAGAGATAGGGTCTCACTGAGTTGCTTAGGGCCTTGCTGAGTTGCTGAAGCTGGCTTTGAATTCAAGATCCTCCTGCCTCAGCCTCCCAAGCCACTGGGATTACAGGCGTGTCTCACTGCGCCTGGCAAAAGGTGGTTAACTACTGAAGATGTTTCTTAGTCTACTTTCTGTTTCTATAACAGGATATCTGAGGTTGGGTAATTTATAAAGCATAGAAGTTTATCTTGGCACATGGTTCTGGAAGTCAAGAGCATGGCGCCAGCATCTGTTCAGCTTTTGGTGAGGGCCTCAAGCTGCATCATTGATGGTAGAACAGAAAGGAAGTGATTTCATGTGAAAGAGACAAAACACAAGGGACAGCCTTACTTTATAACAACTGGCTCTTGTGGTAACTAATTTAGTCCCACAAGAACTGTGTGAGTGTACCTTAATGACCTCTTATAAGTGCCTCTACCTCTCAATACTGTTAAAACTGGGGATCAAATTTCAACATGAGTTTTGGAGGGCATAAACCACACCTAAACTGACAGGTGTAAAGAGGACTCTACAGCAGGGGTCAGAAAACTTTTTTTGTAAAAGGCCAAATAATAAATATTTTGACTTTGTGAATCAGATTGTTTCTGTCACAACTATTAAATTCTGACCTTGTAGGACAAAAAAAAGAAAAAAAAAAGGCTCAGACTGAATTACAATAAAACTTTATTTACAAAATAGGTGGTAGGCTGTATTTGTTGATCCTTGTTCTTAAGAATCCTAGAATAGCTAGGTGTGGTGTCACACACCCATAAACCCAGATATTTGGGAGACAAGGCTGGAAGATATCAAGTTTGAGACCAGCCTTGGGAAACTCAGTCAAGACCCTGTCTCAAAATAAAAACTAAAAAAAAAGGTAAAGTATCTCAGTGGTTGAGTGCCTCTGGGTTCAATCCCCAGGACTGTAGGAAAAAAAAACAAAACTAAAATAGCAAATGTAGGAAGAAGCTATACTCCTAGGGCCAAGGAGGAACCCCAAGGAAGCAATCATACAGCTGAATTTCAGATCTCTTTGGAGAGCCAAAGTGAATGGACTAGAAATTTGCTGGGGTGTCATGAGCCAAAGCAGGTCTGCATCTAGCAAGCCCAGGCTGGCCAGCAGGAAACTACCCTGGGAGTGCCAGCAAAACTTGCTGGAGGAACAGAGTCACAGGATCTCTTGCACACTGTAAGCAGTTTTGCTGTAGGAGACAGAAGTACCCTGGAAGAGAGGCCCTTCCTGTACTGAGTTGTAGCATCCCTTCAGCGGCCTCTACTGACAAGGCCTGGTTTTGCACCAGTTGGCAAAGGAGAGATGTTGACTGGGTCCATCCAGTTCCAACATAACAGAGCAGGGGAAATGTGGATTTGCAACTGAAGTGGATTTGGGACAGACGATTCCACCTGACAATTCATAACAGGCACAGTTATCACACAACCTGGATTCCTCCATATATCAAAGTTCAAGATCAATCCAGGCCACAAAAGGATGTACTTCCTGGAGTAAGACCTGGGGATGAGAAATCGTGATTGGAGACTAGTATCTCCTCTGAGTTTGAAGGTGGAAATGTGCAATTTACATTCCCTTCCTTCTCCTCATTTGCAGATGCTGGAACGGGAGATGGCTGTGAGAGAGAAGGAGGTGGAGGCAATTCAGGCCCAAGCAAAGGCACTGGCCCAGGAAGACCAGGGTGCAGGGGAGGTGGAGAGGACCTCAAGAGCTGTGGAGGAGAAGTTCAGGGCCCTGTGCCAGCCCATGAAGGAGCGCTGCCAGCGCCTGCATGCCTCTCGTGAGCAGCACCAGTTCCACCGGGACGTGGAGGATGAGATTGTGAGTCCCTGGGGCTGGGCCTGAGAGCATCTTCATCTTGGCAAGCTGCCCCTGCCATGTGGCACTCCAGCCTCCTTCCTGGCTTCTGGGGAGATGCCAGCAGTGCTCTGTTCCCTCTTCCCTTCAGCACTGAGAACATCCCCTCTAAAGATACTTGGGGATGTCCTCTAGATCCCTTTGTCCTGAAGCTAGAGATGACCGTTCCCTACACACACACACACACACACACACACACACTCACACCTGTAACTGTAGGTATCCCCACTCTCCAGTCCCCCATGCTGACTCTTCCCTCTGCACCTCCACTGACGTCCTCTTTCTCATCCAGTTATGGGTGACGGAGCGGCTGCCCATGGCCAGCTCCATGGAACATGGCAAGGACCTGCCTAGTGTTCAGCTTCTCATGAAGAAAAACCAGGTGAGGCAGAGGCTGAGGACAAAAGAAAAGTTCCCAAGAGTCTCCCCACACTTGGACATTTGTTTCTCTAAGAAGGGGTTTCTCTGGCCCCTCCCTGACACTGTGTCTCCCCAGACGTCAGTGGTTTGCTTTTCCCCACCCGAGGAGGATAGGATCTCTTGGAGGATTGAAGGGGCATCATCACCATCCTGTCCTGGGGAGAGGGAAGTGAGAGGGCTCTGGAAGGAAGAGAGGGAAGAGGGTGAAAGGGGTGCTTGAAGTTGTACAGGTCGGAGGGTGTGGAGGCTCCACGTTCCCTTTGCAAGCCTTATAGTGTCCTCTTCTATGACGGGGACAGACCCTGCAGAAAGAGATCCAAGGCCACGAGCCCCGGATTGCTGACCTCACAGAGCGGCAGCGGACTCTGGGCACAGCAGCAGCAGGCCCCGAGCTGGCCCAGCTCCAAGAAATGTGGAAACGCCTGAGCCACGAACTGGAGCTTCGCGGGAAGCGATTGGAGGAGGCCCTGAGGGCCCAGCAGTTCTACCGCGATGCTGCAGAGGCCGAGGCCTGGATGGGTGAGCAGGAGCTGCACCTGCTGGGCCAGGAGAAAGCCAAGGTGAGAGCCGCGGCTGAGTCCGCACGGCTGATTCTTTTCACTGCCAGCCTCCCCAACCCCCCCACTGCCTGAGGCCCACTGTCCCTTCTCCAGGATGAGCTGAGTGCCCAGGCAGAGGTGAAGAAACACCAGGTGTTGGAGCAAGCCCTGGCTGACTACGCCCAGACCATCCACCAGCTGGCAGCCAGCAGCCAAGACATGATTGACCATGACCACCCAGAGAGGTGAGCCCCAGGAGGTCAAGGGGCCCATCCCCTGGAGGAGAGGGAACTGGTTTTCTGAAGGTGCTGGGATGTGGTGCCTCTGTACTGTGTATGTACAGAACATTCTAGAAAGCTGGAGAAGCCTGGACTTGATGAGCAATTGGGGGCCTAGAGGGACAGGGCTCAGAACAAGCCAGGCATCAGAGCAGCCGTGTCTCCTAAACCCTGAGGTGCCTTCCTCATTCCCTGCAGCACGAGGATATCAATCCGCCAGGCCCAGGTGGACAAGCTGTATGCCAGCCTGAAAGAACTGGCTGGAGAGCGGCGCGAGCGCCTGCAGGAGCACCTCCGGCTGTGCCAACTCCGCCGTGAGTTGGATGACCTGGAGCAGTGGATCCAGGAGCGTGAGGTGGTGGCAGCCTCCCACGAGCTGGGCCAGGACTACGAACACGTGACTGTGAGTGTGGGGAGGACGCCAAGAAGGGACCAGGACCCAGGGGAGACGAGGCCTGGACCTGGGCAGAGCATGGAGGGGCAGGGACACAGGGCCAGGCAGAGCAGCTGCCATCTCCTGGATTTTAAGGTTTATAATTGGAAGAATTGTGCGGAAAGAGGAACGTGGGGCCAAGGTGGGGCAAGGATAGAAAGGAAGTTAATTACCAATTAGGCCTGTGCCATCTTGTGCCACATGACAGACTGCATCATCTTAGCCATCTTAGTTTGTGTGGTGCATTTGTCAGGATGTGTCCTTGTTGAGTGGCACACACTGAACAGGTGGGTGGGAAGCTGCTGCAACTGCTTGTTGACTCGCGCTGGCACACCTGACACAGGGAAGAGAAGTGGGTCCCCAGTTTGGGGGAAGAGGACCCCACTCCATCAGTCAGGAACCTCTTCCCTCAGTGTCACACCTTGTCCCTTCAACTGCTTCCTCCACCAGATGCTCCGGGACAAATTCCGCGAGTTCTCTCGGGACACAAGCACCATCGGTCAGGAGCGTGTGGATAGCGCCAACACGCTGGCCAATGGGCTCATTGCGGGGGGCCATGCCGCACGGGCCACCGTGGCTGAGTGGAAGGACAGTCTCAATGAGGCCTGGGCTGACCTGCTCGAGCTGCTGGACACACGGGGTCAAGTGCTGGCCGCTGCGTACGAGCTGCAGCGCTTCCTGCACGGGGCCCGCCAAGCCCTGGCGCGGGTGCAGCACAAGCAGCAGCAGCTTCCAGATGGAACCGGCCGTGACCTCAATGCTGCTGAGGCCCTGCAGCGCCGACACTGTGCCTATGAGCACGACATCCAGGCCCTCAGTGCCCAGGTCTGAGCCAAGCCGAGGAGGTGGGGAAGGCTGAGGGGAGACTGTAGGAGATGGGAGCAAGGGGGTGTCCTAGTTGCCAGGACGGATCTCAAGAAATGCAGGAGGATGGCCCCTCTGGAGGGCCATTCACAGATGAGGTTAGAATCAGTCCAGGAAAACATCCCAGCCAAGCAACATCTAGCCACCATATTCACTGACTTCTTCACAAGCCTCCATGAGGGCCATGACATTTTTAGGTGGTCTTGATGGCTGGACTATTCTTGCTGCCTGTTGGTACCACCCAGACTACAGCTCTAGATCCAGTGAAATAAGCATGAATTCTTCCTTCATCTATTATACAGCCAGTCAGCCCCACCAAATCCCTTCTGCAGGCTCATCCTAGCTAGCTATGAGGTCCCTCACATCCAGAACAGGCCTTCGAAAGCTCTACTGGCCAGTGGTCCCCTTTAGAGCCCCACCTCCTGGGCTAAGCCCAGGCCCTTAAATGAGATGCACCAGAGCAGCATTCGGCCAGGCATCTGCCATCATCTTTCTCGCCCCACCCCCACCCCATTCCTCCCCTTCCTCTTTGGCTAGTGAAATGGGCAGGAGGTAGCAGCTAGGTCCAAGGGAGGCTGCAGCTCCTTCAAGTCTCTTTGCTCTGCCTGACTCTCAGTTGGGACCCTACAGGTCCAGCAGGTGCAGGATGATGGTCACCGACTCCAGAAGGCCTATGCTGGAGATAAGGCTGAGGAGATTGGCCGCCATATGCAGGCTGTAGCCGAGGCCTGGGTCCAGCTTCAGGGAAGCTCTGCTGCACGCCGCCAGCTGCTGCTGGACACCACAGACAAGTTCCGTTTCTTCAAGGCTGTCAGGGAGCTGATGCTGTGGATGGACGGCATTAATGTGCAGATGGATGCCCAGGAGCGGCCCCGGTGAGACACCCAGTAGCCTCTATGGCTCCTGTGGGCTGGTGGCTGTGATGGGACTGGGAGCAGTAGGAGAAGATACTGTGTCTGTATCCTCCCAGGGACGTGTCCTCTGCAGACCTGGTCATCAAGAACCAACAAGGCATCAAAGCAGAGATTGAGGCCAGAGCAGACCGTTTCTCCTCCTGCATCGACATGGGGCAGGAGCTGCTGGCCAGGAGCCACTATGCAGCCGAGGAGGTGGGTGAGGCCTGATGGAGGTGGGCCAGCCTCACCGAGCAGAGCTCAGTGCTGATTTTTTAGGAGTCTTCCTACTTCCTCTTATTCTTTTTCAGCAAGAACTCTTTCACTCTCTGTCCCCTTGGTGCTGTTCAGAGAGTTCTCACATCCCATCCTTCCTCTAGAACTACCAACCTCTTGACATCAGAAATCACTAGTTTCCCTCAGTGAACCCCTGAGGACTCTGGAAAGGCCCAACTGGGTGCTGACTCTCGTCTCTGTCCCCAGATCTCAGAGAAGCTGTCTCAGCTGCAAGCCCGGCGCCAGGAGACAGCTGACAAGTGGCAGGAAAAGATGGACTGGCTCCAGCTTGGTGAGCCTCTGCAGGGAACCAGGCCAGGACAGGGGGATGGGAGAGATCAGGAACCCTGGGTGTGAAACTCCAGGCACCCACCCTTGGCAACATCTGGCAGTGCTCTGGGGCAGTGGCTTTCTCTGTGCCTTCTCTGACCAGCCAACTCTCTGCAACCCCTAATCCTGGCAGTTTTGGAGGTGCTCATGTTCGGGAGAGATGCAGGGATGGCAGAGGCCTGGCTGTGCAGTCAAGAGCCACTGGTGCGGAGCGCAGAGCTGGGCTGCACGGTGGATGAAGTGGAGAGCCTCATCAAGCGGCATGAAGCCTTTCAGAAGGCAGCGGTGGCTTGGGAAGAGCGTTTCAGCGCACTGGAGAAGCTCACTGCGGTGAGGGCTCTGGGCCCCGGGGCGCCTACTTCCTGCCCCAGACCCATCCTCTCTCTGCCCGAGAAGACAGTTCTTTTCTTCCCTCTGATCAGCACCTCCTGCGCGTGAGCTGAGAGTGCCTCATGACACCACAGCCTTCATTTCCCCCGGGGACGCTAAGACCCCCATCTCCCCTGTTGCTCCTTGTCCCCACCGTCTTGTCAGATTTCTCTTCTCCCTCCTTCCAGTTTCAGACCAGAGCTAAGACATTTCAACTTCCCCTGTGCCCTGCTCCTCTTAAATGAGCCTTCTTGACGCTGACCTCAGCATTTCTTGACAGCTGGAAGAGCGGGAGAGGGAGAGGAAGAGACAGAGGGAGGAGGAGGAACGGAGGAAACAGCCCCCTGCTCCGGAGCCCACAGCCGGTTTGCCCAAAGGAGACCTGGTGGACAGCCAGACAGCTCCTGATGCTGCCTGGGACGGGTGAGAGCCAGGACACCTGGGCCAGCAGGATGAGGCTAAGCCCAAGCAAGCTAGGAACTAATTCTGTATCATCTTTGGCCATTCCAGAGCCCATCCACGACTGCCACCATCCACACAGGTGCCCAGCGTTAATGGGGTCTGCACAGATGCTGAATCCTCACAGGTAACCCTGTCCCCAAGCGTCCCCATCAACCCTGGCTACCTCACACACCCTCTCACAGCTTCTTGTCCTTGCAGCTCCTGTTGGAACAACAGAGACCTGAGCAGGGTAGCCTCCCAGAAGGGCCTGTGAGTCCCCCTGCAGGTGTGGGTATAGATACCTGAGATGAAGGGCTAAAAAGGGGGGCAAGGAGTCTGAGGATGGGAGAGGGCAGAGACTCAAGGAAATTTGGCGCAGCCAGGGAGTTTCACAACCCACTGAGGAGACACCTTCCGTCTCATCCTGTTTTCCCCCGTAGGGATCTGGTGCAGGGGATGAGGCCAATGGGCCACGGGGAGATAGGCAGACACGGCCCCGCGGCCCAGCTGCTCCTGTGATGCCCCAGAGCAGGTCGTCTGAGTCAGCCCATGTCTCCACCTTGCCCACTCGAGGCCCAGAGCTCTCTGCCCAGGAGCAGATGGAGGGAATGCTCTGCCGCAAACAGGAGATGGAGGCCTTCGGCAAAAAGGCTGCCAACAGGTACCCAGCCTGGCCATGCAGTGCCTGTGGCCTCTCAGGTTCCTGCCTCTGGGGAGGCGTCCCTGGAGGGGATGTTTCTGGAGGCAGGAAAGTTATTCAGAATGGGGCACTTTGGAAAAGGGATGGGGCTCAGGACCACTATGGCCCTTAGGGGACAGCCTGAGGGGGTAAAGACAGGAGAGGAACTTCAAGTTCCAGGACATCCAAGGGGGCCCCAGAATGTAGGTCCCACCCACGCCAGTCCCTTTGACCATCTGGCCTCCTGACTGGCGCAATGTCCCACCCAGATCCTGGCAGAACGTGTACTGTGTCCTGCGGCGTGGGAGCCTTGGCTTTTACAAAGATTCGAAAGCAGCCAGTGCAGGAGTGCCATACCATGGAGAAGTGCCTGTCAGCCTGGCCAGGGCCCAGGGCAGTGTGGCCTTCGATTATCGAAAGCGCAAACATGTCTTCAAGCTGGGGTAGGAACTGCACTGTGCTCTCAGGATGGGAGGAGGAGTCAGGAGTGACACCGGTGGGCCCAGTGGGAGCGGTCACCTGTAAGAAGTACAGGAATAGAGCTGCCAAGCCAGGACTTTGGGGACACCTGTGCATGAGGGAGAGGCAGAGATTGTACTGCACACTAAGGAGGGCGTGGGTGGGGTGGGGGGGTAGGTGGGTAATGGGGGTGGTTAAGACGCAGGCTGATGACTGATGATGTCAAGTTAAAAAGCCATCCTGGTGGGAAGCCCCAAGGCAGCCTGCCGGCACTGCTCTGCCTCAGGGACCTTCAGAGGCATGGCTCTGCCCGGCAGCAAGCAGCTGGCAAGGCCTAGGATGGAAGCGAGCTCACCCTGGCCCTCTGCAGGCATTCAGAAAGGATTTGGTTTTGTACATCTGCAAAAACCTGGGAATCTGAAAATGTGCAACACCTGTAAATACAGCTCTGGGGGCTGCCTGGATGTTCTCCAGTTCCTCTTGGGTGAGGACTGAACTCTAACATGCACTGACCTGGCACATACAGATTCTCATCTCTGCTCTGTGACTTTTCTCTCTCAACAGCTTACAGGATGGAAAAGAGTATTTGTTCCAGGCCAAGGATGAGGTAAGCTTTCCCCTCCCACCCACATGTTCCTGGAGGAAAAAATCCTGCAGTAGCAGATTTCCTTCCTTCCCTCCCCTCTCTTTTTCCTTGTCCACCTCTTGTTCTTTATAATAACCTAGCCCATGACATGCCTACTGGTTGTCTAGGAGGCCCACACCAAAACATGCTCTCCGAGATGAAATAGCTACTTTTTTGCCTTTTCCTTTCACATTTCTCTGCTGTCTGCCACCAATAGCCCCCACACAGGGTCCTTGAGGCTGAGATGTTGTCTCCCTGTCACCATAGGCAGAGATGAGCTCGTGGCTGCGGGTGGTGAATGCGGCCATTACTGCTGCATCCTCGGCCTCTGGAGAGCCAGAAGAGCCAGCGGTGCCCAGTGCCACTCGTGGCATGACTCGGGCCATGACCATGCCCCCAGTGTCACCAGCAGGGGCTGAGGGGCCTGTCGTGCTGCGCAGCAAGGACGGCAGAGAACGGGAGCGAGAAAAACGTTTCAGCTTCTTCAAGAAGAACAAGTAGATAGGGGGACAAGACTCCCAGGTCAGCTCCCTCCCTCTGTTCAGGAAACTGCCAGGGACTGTTGACAGGGACCACCCTCTTGTCAGGACAACTGCCTGCTGCTAGGGTCTGTTGCCAAGGTCAGCCCATCACCAGGAACTGTCACTGGGGACAAGCCAATGTTCCCAAGTACAACCTTCTCTTCTATTTAATTCCAGACTGGTGGTGGGACTCGGGCAACCCCCAATCCCACTCTTCCCATCCCCTTCTCCCATCTTCCCCAGCCTTATGGTCCCATCCCCCCAGCACAGTGCGGATAGCACTGCATCCCGGACATAGGCCATGTGGGACGCGGCTGCCCCACCTCAGGGTCGTTCTCTTACCACAACTAGGGCGCACTGTCCATCACTGGTTCCTTGCCCCTGGGGACCAGCCAGGAACCTCTCAGAGCTGAAGCAGGCCCCAGGGGCAGGAGCGCCAGATGATGGAGTTGGAGGCGCTGCAGCTGTCCCTTCCCATCCTGCCTCACCCTCTGACTCAAGTGGCCATTTTATCTTCAGTTGCTCTCAGTGGCTTCCAGGTGTGGGTTGTTCAGGGGCAGCCACAACCTTGATTCTGGCCAAGGAGGTGATTAAACGGCTCAGCTTCTCTCACTGCCTCTGGGTGTCTTTGCTTTCCTGACCACAGCCTCTGTGCCTAAGCCCATGTTCCTCTCTTAGGCTCTGATCTCCTGCATGCCACGTTTCCACTCTGTCCCCAGCCTCCAAGCCCTCAAAGAACCATATGATTCCGAGAGCCTCCCTAGCAGGTCAGGATGATGCTAACAAGCAGTATTTCTGTCAAAAGGCAGAGAGTGCCCCTTACCTGGGACACAACTTTCTTCACTCATGAGTCTCTCAACTCTCCTGACCACAGCCCTGATGGTGGGCAAGGGGTCCTCTGTTCTCTGCCCTGTGACTTTTATCTCCCAACAGTTTAAGGGATGAGCACAGAGGGTGACTACCGACCCCATGCCTATTTCCTCCCCAGAGAGCTTACACAAGGATCAAAGGAGTAGCAGTTCCTAATCCACTTGCCATGAGGTACGCCCTAAGCATGTAAATAAAAACACACACAGGACCATATAGTCTAGATCCAGTCAAGTATCTTAAAAAGAGCAGGCAGCTTCTCCCTTGACTCTGGCTTGGCAATTGGAGGTTGCAGGGCAACCGCGTTTGACTCCAGGTGTTGTTGACAGCAGCCACTCCTTGCTGACCTCCTGCAGAAAAAAACCTTTGTTCTTGCATTGTTTTCTCTACACAAACAACCATCTTTCAGGAAAACTTCCCTATCTTTAGCATAATTGGTTAGGAGCCCTGAGCAAACCCCTGACTGAATAACATCAGTTAAGACAGACAGGTAATGTGCAGTCCTAGGACTAGACTGAGCTGCAAACATGAGATCTGGTGGACCAGATAACCCACATGATAATTATCCCTTTCTATTAAGAAAGGGAGGTTCAGTCTTCCATGGTAAACATGTGGAGATATATATATATATAACTGCAAGAGCATGTCCTGGGACTAAATGTGTAGTGCTGCTCTGTTATTCCATTTAGTCCCAGGACATGCTCTTGCAGTTATATATAGAGCAGCACTACACAGAGACCGTCTTTTGTGCTTCAAGCACAGCGGTAAAACCTCCACTGTGTGAAGGAGACAGTCACACAGTATAAGTGCTCAGGGAACCTGGATATATGTACCCCAAAGCAGCAAACCAAACGTTGGAAATTTTTACACGGGGGAGAAGAATTAATGGAGAAATGATCATTTGAATGTAAAACATAAGTGTAAATAGGGCAGTTGAAGTGACCCCTAAAGAACATCATTGTTCATGGAAAGGTAAGATGGAAAATGTGGTCTGAGAATCATCTGCACACACCTGGCAGCTGAAGCTACTTGAGAGCATAATTCAGTAAGGTCGGGTTGGAGAAGAGGGTAAGCCAAGGGTCAGGGAGAGACTTTGAGCTGTGGGTGGAGGAAAGGCAAAGTTCTAGGAAAGAGAACAGGTGGAATGGGGCAGTAAAGGATTCAAGACAAGTCAAAGCACAAAAAAAAAAAAAAAACCATCAAGGCAGGCAATGGGAATATGGACAGATCAAAATGGATGAATTATCTAGAGATCAACATGTCTGCATTCTTACTAACCACCACCTGCAAGGGTGGACCTGAATGATCCAATATGGCAGCCACCAGCCACATGGCTACTGAGCACTTGTAGTGAATACAAGCCAAGATGTGCTGCAAGTCCAAAATGCTCACTGGATTTCAAGCACTTCAGGGGAATTTTTTTAAATCTCATTTTTATATGTTGAAATGATGAGTCAAAATATCATTAAAGTGGATTTCAAACTTTGGCTTTAGTCTTTTTTAATGTGTTTACCGAAATTTTTCTGATATTTCATGTTTATTTATTTATTGTGGTGCTGGGGATTGAACCTAGGGCTTTGTGCATGCTAGGGAAGTGCCACACCACTGAGCTACATCACCAGCCCTATTGGACATTTATATTTTCTATTATTATTATTATTATTATTAGTCATTGCAGTGCTGAGAATGGCACCTGGGACCTCATGCATGCTAGGCAAGCACTGTACTACTGAGCAACACCCAAGCCCTTTTAAAATTACTTATGTGGCTCACATTATATTTCTGTTGGACGGCATTTCTCGAAATGGACTATAGACCTCACTATGAAAGGTAAAAAAATTAAAACACTGTTAATAGAAGAAAATGCAGAATATCTTTGTGATTTGGGGGTAGAAAAGACATGAAACTTCAAAAACAAATTTTTTAAGATAAAAATTGATTTCATAAAAAATAATTTCTGACCGATGAAGGACACTGTGGCCAAAGTTAACACGGTGAAATGAGATTTTTTAAACCAATGCAGAGCAACATCCAGAAATATGCAAGAAATTCCTACACATCAACAACAAAAAAGAGACTGCAATCTGAGACACAGACAAAAGACACAGAAAATTCATGAGAGTAAACCCAAAAAACTTAAGAAGAAATTCTTAAAATCATTAGTAACCAGACAAATGCTAATCAAAACAACAAAGAACTATGGCTACTGAGCACTTGTAATGAATACAAGCCAAGATGTGCTGCAAGTCCAAAATCCTGGCAAAAATTAGGAACCCAGATAATGTCAAACATTATGGCAGAAACAGAAATAACAGGGCCCCTTGTGCCCTGCTGGAGGAAGGGTATACCAGCACAGCTTTTCCAGAGAACAACTTGGCACTACATAGACAAGCTAGTTTTCTGTATACTCACCAAGCGTTGCAGCAATATCCTCCCCCCACACACTACCATGAGAATTAGGGCACACACATAAGGATGTTAATTAAAACCTTTTTCATAATGATGGGGAGCAGAGGCAGTATTCTATATCCAGAGATGGTAGATAAAATGTGTGGCTGCACAGCATGGAGTATTACGTAGGAGTTAGATATCACATAGCATAGACTGCTTAATGGAGAAAAGTAAGAAAGAGTGAGCTATACACACATAATTTACATAATTTATGCAAATATACGATGGATGAACTTTGCTTAGGTCCATATTAGAAGAGGCCAACTGTGAAAAGACATTTGTTAACAATCTAGGCAAAACTGGAATACCAATATAATTAACACAGTATATGGGCTCAGTAGGTAGTGTGCTTGCCTAGAGTTTGATCCCCAGCATCAAAAAAAATGCTGATGTTCTAAATTAGAAGTAGATAATGAGGTACTTATGGGGAAAATAGCATTATATCTTGATGTTTGTTTCAAAATACTCCAGGGGAGGGGAATAAAAGGAAAGGCTGCTTGAAATAAGATCAGCAAAATGTTGATAATGCCAAAGCTGGATAAAGTGTCCAGAGGAGTTCATTAACCTATTGTCTCTACATTTGCACTTTTTTGACAATTTCTTCAACAAAAAGTTTTTGAAAAAAAAATGAATGAAAAATGTCTTCCAAGAGCAGAAAGTAATATACATTAAACTTATTAGAATTGTTGCCTATGGAGGAATGAGAATGGAGATAAAAGGGAATAAATTTTAAAATGGGGGGAAGGAGATGGAATGGTACAGTCAGCTAAGAGAACAAACAGTGTTAAGAACACAGAGGAGACTGGGCATGGTGGTGTGCACATGTAATCCCAGATACTCAGGAGGCTGAGGCAGGAGGACTGCAAATTTGAGACCAGCTTCAGCAATTCAGCAAGACTCTGTTTCAAAATAAAATCTTAGAAAGGGCTAGAGATATGGCTCAGTGGTAGACCCCTTTCCTAGCATGTATGATGGTCTAGTTTCAATTCCCATGTGATAGTCCCAATTCTTCCTCACTGGGACCAAAATACCTGACAAGAACAATTTAGAGGAAGAAAAGTTTATTTTGGCTCACAGTTTCAGAGGTCTTAGTCTTAGGTAAGCTGACTCCACCACTGTGGCCCTGAGGTGAGGCACTGTGGCAGAAGGGTGTGTGGAAGGAAAGCCACTCACCTCATAGTAGCCAGGAAGCAGCAAGAAAGAGACAGAAGCCAAGGGGACAAGATGATTACATTTTGAGACCTACTTCCTCCAATCACACCCTGCCTGCTTATAGTTATCACACAGCACAGTAGTAATATTTTCATTATTAATCCATCAAATGAATTAATCGACTGCTTAGGTTACAGCTCTCATAATCTAATCATTTCACTCTGAACATTGCTACATTGTCTCCTGAGCTTTTGGGGGACACCTCATAGTCAAAGCACAGCACTCAGTACCGAAACATAAACATACAAACACCATACAAGGAAAGGAATGGTGAGTGAAATGAACGTTTTAGAAGGATGAAAGTTACTAAGGAAATATTAGCTTCAGAAACCTCAGAAAATTGGAGAATTGGAGAGCACAGAATCCAAAAGACACTATATGAAGTTTCAGACTATCTCAAGAAGTCTCTTCTGGAGCATCAGTGGAAAAGGAGAAGGGAAGGAGACAGGTAAATAGAATTTACCTGAAATCGCTTTTGCTAATATGAAAGATAATAATAATAATAATTATAGTAATTATTATTATTATTATTAGATTAATGAAAGCTGTTTTAGAAATGGTGAAGGAAGCTTCTAGAGATGTCCAAAAGTAAAAAAGTCTGAATACAGAGAGAAACTGGAAATGTCCAGAGAAAAGGGAAAGGGACAGGAGAGGTAAATAGAATTAGCTGGGAGCCAAGTACCAGTATGGGTTATTAAAATTGTAAAGACAGTGCATCTTCGGAAATGGCTGGGAAACAAAAAGAATTCAGTGAAGCAAACATAATCAAGTAGTTGGGTGGAGGAGGGCAACTGAGAAATTGCCTTGAAAGTATCAGAGAAGCTGTTACGGAGACACCACAGTGAAAAATGGTGATTGACAACCACCGGGCACCTCTACTCTGAGATAAATTCAACCCATCAATCTCCATAAATGTCTCTGCTTTGTTGGAGGATGACAGCGAACCCACCTAATAGCTTCCCTTTTGCCACCAGGAGGTGCCCTTAGACCGCAGCTGAATTTTGAATGCCAGAAAGTCAGTCGGGAGATTGACGGTTACCTTCCTCCAGTATCTCGGTGAGGACTTGGAGACCTGTCCCACCCTAAAGCAAGGAATCTGTCTCGTCCTCTGTACCAAGTATTCTTTTGGTGTGTCCACCAACGACACACATTTTGAGCTTATACTCTGGCCAGAGAGAGAAAACCAGCCACGTATATAGATGAATAAATTGTAGTTTGGGTAGATATACCTCCTAGTCCTATCCCAGCTCTATCGCAGATCATCTTCTGTTCCTTGGTTCTGTTTTCTCACTAATGAATAACTCGTTTGCAATAAAAAAAAATTTAATTGTTTAAAGCGCTACAAAAAAATAAAAGTCAAGGTTTGCTGTGTTTCTGAAATGTTGCCCCCAGCTGCCATAAAAACGGACAAGCCAGCTAAGTAACTCCCTTTTAGGACCCGGTGAGATAACCCTTTGTCATCAGCAACCCCTCTGCAAGGGCCCAATAGCGCGACCCATTGTGATGGCTAGCGACTCCCCCGAGCTTCTGAGTTTACCCACACAGTGGTTGCGTCCCGAGCCCTTCTGACGCGGAGCTGCGACCCCCTCCCAGGGCGGTGATTGGCTAGCCGGGGGCGGACTGACCTCGGCCCCGCAGCGCCGTCCCCTGCTGGCCCCGCCCCCGAGCCGGGCGACCATTTGTGTGCGGCCGCGGGATTGGTCGCCCGGCTCCCGCGAGGGGGAGGGGAGG
>NW_026000001.1:994556-1008090 GCF_001458135.2 Marmota marmota marmota | reverse complement strand
GCGCTCTTCGAGGCGTTTTTTTGGCGCGCGTGAAAGGGCCCGGTCGCGCCGAGGCTCGAGCGGCCGTCGCCATTTTGTCGGGTTCTCTCTGACGCGGGAGCCGCCGCCACCGTCGGCCGCCCACCCGGGGAGGGTGACGGAGGGGTCGTGTGGGTGTGCGGGGAGCCGGGGCGGGCGGGCCGGGCCCTCGCGGACGGGCTTTGGGCTCCTGGTGGCGCTGTGGGCAGCCCGGGAAGACAACGAGGGGAGGCGGGGCCGGACGGAGGGGGCGGGGCCGGGGTCGGGCCGAGTCTTTGTTGGGTGAGGAAGGCGGAGGTCGGGCCGCTGCCAGGGTCCTGGTTTGGCCCCGAGCGGGCCTTTTATCTTAGAGCGTGTGGGAAGGCGATATCGTGCAGTGCAGAGGTACACAGATTTCCCTCCAAAACCGTGTCACCCGGGACACTCGGGTGCCTCTTGCCCTACGCTTGCTTTTTCCTCGCTGTTTAGACATGCAGCGCCAACCCGCTGCTTTAAGCACGCCTCCTCTCCAGGAGATGCACTGTGTTGTGCATGCTGACCTCCGACCTCCTATTTGCTTGTCACTCGTACCTCGCAATGCTCATTGTCAAACCTTCCCGCCTCCCTCGAGGAAGAATAATGAACTTCTCTGGAAGGGTCTTGAAGGTGCCTAGAACTTTGGAGGATTAAACAGAAATGTTGCGGTGCACTTGAATTTCCCACCCATCCGACTTTTGAAATCTTGTTTCTTCTCTTCCAGGCTCTTGTCAGGATGGTGAAGCTGTTCATTGGAAACCTGCCCCGGGAGGCCACAGAGCAAGAGATCCGCTCACTCTTCGAGCAATATGGGAAGGTGCTGGAATGTGACATCATTAAGAACTACGGCTTTGTGCACATAGAGGACAAGACGGCGGCCGAGGATGCCATACGCAACCTGCACCACTACAAGCTGCATGGGGTGAACATCAATGTGGAAGCCAGCAAAAACAAGAGCAAAGCTTCAACCAAGTTACATGTGGGCAACATCAGTCCCACTTGTACCAACCAAGAGCTTCGGGCCAAGTTTGAGGAGTATGGCCCAGTTATCGAATGTGACATCGTGAAAGATTATGCCTTTGTACACATGGAGCGGGCAGAGGATGCAGTCGAAGCCATCAGGGGCCTTGACAACACAGAGTTTCAAGGTGAACTGCTTTGGGGCCTGGGTGGCAGAGCTGAGTGGGGTTTAGCTCAAGACAGGTGCAAGAACAAGACCATGGGGCTGGCAGGATCTTTTAACTGGAAATAATAGATTATGTCTACTGCTCTTAAGCATAACTTACTCTTGGGGAAGCAGAACACTTCCCTTGTTCATGTTTGCTGAGATGTTCCTCAACAGCTATGTAGGACCACAAAGTGTGGGTCACTTTATCCTGTGGTCTTCATTCATTCAAATGCTGATGAAACTGTTTGCTGGGGAGAAGGGAGGATAAAGGTCTGTGACTTACCTACTTCTTTTGTTATGCCTAAGAAGCCTTTGGTTTGAGGGTTTAAATGCATAGGGTTTATATTCCACTGCCTTGGGTGAGGGGTAGTGATGGGGAAAAGGTATTTAGAGGAAGCCCTATATTATAAATCTGAGTGGTGAGTCTGGATTTGGGGAAGTGTCTTTTGGGTGAATTTGTTAAGTCTTTGGACTATACAAGCACAACCAAGAAAAAAGTAAATTTTTCTAAAAATTCAAGGTTAAATGGAAATGATAGTCTTACTTCTATGATAAAATTTCAGTTAAGCATCATACAGTGTATCATTGTTTATATTGATAATAAAGTTATATTTGTTGTCATTAATACCACGAGAGGATATCTGAAAACTCTAGAACTGTGCTAATATGGTAGCCTCTAGCCACATGTGGCTGGTAAGTTTAAATTAATTGAAATTAAATAAAACAAAAAATTCACTTTTTCAGTTGTCCTGGACACATTTCAAACAATAGTCATATGAGGGTAATGGCTATTGAATTAGCACATGTATAGAATATTTTCACTATCACAGATAGTTCTGTTGAATAGCATTGTACAGCAAGGTTTTTGTAAAAGTATCATGTTGGACTACACATTCACAGCCACTTCTGGTTCTTAAAATAAACACCCTTTTTGCCCTGAGTGCCACTAAAAGAGTTGTTAAGTACTTCGAGTTTCTCTGCTAAACTAGAAAGCAGAATGGAAAGAATAGGAAAAATATAGAAATTGACCAGAAAAAAATGAGAAACTGTACAGATAATGGAGTTTAGTGGTTGAGGACCATCAAGTATATGTGGTTCAGCCAGTGATGCTTTGGTCTTTAGCTACTCTTAAAAACATAGGGCAAAAGTTGCTGGTATTAATTACCAAGTGGCCAAATGTTTTAACCTCTTTCTGCTTCATTTGCCCTACTTACAAAATAGAGTTAATGATCCTTGTTGTACCATCCCCACAGTATGGTAGTGAGACTAGGATGAGGTAATAGTTGTGAAAATGTTTCCACAGTGAAAGCACTGTATGATGAAAGGTGAGTGCTGTTTGCAACCATGAGTGTTTGTATTGAGAGAAAGTTATTTAAAATGTGATAGGATAGTTAAGCTTTTCTTATTTGTTTTTTAAATTTATATTTGTTTTTCTTTTATTATTTTGGAATGCTGGTGCACTTTACCTTTAAAAGTATTATTGTTTTCATTCAATGGTGGAAGGAGATCATGGATGGAGAATGGGGAAAGAGGGTTCTCTCTTAACAGGTAATAAACAGAATTTAAAAGAATGTAAATTCAGGTACAGACTCTTCAGAGGTGTTGTAGCAATGATACTACATGCCCTTACCTTTTAATGTGCAGTTGATTAAAAGGAAAAGGGCAAAAATATGTATAAGGAAAATCAGTTAACTGGAGGAAGATGGCTTAGAATGTCTATTTTTTGTTTGTTTTTATTTTTGCAGTGCTGGGGATTGAACCCAGGGCCTTGTGCATGCTGTGCTTTAGCTCTACCACTGAGCTATGCCCCTAGCCCTGAGTGTTTTAATAAAACTGGTGTTATTACTTATGAATTAGATACCTGAATAATGCAATGGATCCCATGAGACATTTAAAAGTGTTATCATTTCCTTAGAAGCACAGACACTAAACTGAATTAGGAAAGAAAAATCTTTTACTCGGTTTTTATGTTGTGTGCCTTTGCCTTCTTTCTGGAGAGTGATCTTTGAGTTACACATGCAGACATTTTTGTAACCTTCTATATTTTCCCAAAATGACAAGTTTGTTATTGGAAAATAAATCAGTTTTGCAGAAAATACAATGTAGATATCAGTTTGCATAATTTTCTAATAAAAGCCTTTTTAGTCATCTACTAATGAAGATAGCCTCTGGAAAAATGCCACTTTGGGCATCTTCTGAACCTTTATTTATGTACTTAATGGTTGCCATTTAGGTTTCTGCATTGTATGATTTCTAAAAGGAAGCAGTAGAATCTGAATTATCTGTGCCTTTCAGTATCTGTTTTCTCTCCATAAGCAGCAGGGGAACATAGTTGTATTGGAAAGGAAGGTGTTCCCAAATTTATATGTCTTGTTTTCAGAATTAAATCAGAGTACTGCTATATATCAACTACATCTCCAGCCATCTCTGGATCCTGGCACATAATAGGAGCTAAGAAATTAGGACCCCATTTTTCCCACCTCAGCATTTTAATATTCTCTTCTGATCCAGCTTTCAAGATAAAATAGTATTATTGTGCTAATTTTGTGAGAAATTTTGGCATATTTCAGTAACTTTGAGGTCTCAGAAAATCTTTTAAACTTCTGGCCTATCTACATGTAGTAGAATAGAGTGGTAGAATTTGTCTTTGCCCTGATTCTGAAAGGTAATAGACAAACACAGTACTTTTTAATTATTACAGGAACTTTAAGGGGTTTAAATTAAAAGCTTGGTTATGACTGTGTTGGCAAGACTATTTAAAAAAAAAAAAAAGCCTACTATCACTTTATTATAGATGTTTTTTAGTTCTAGATAATTTTTTTTTAATGGTATCCTTTTCACAACTACACCGATAGATTTTGATTTTGCTACAGATGTTTATACACTTAGCAGTTCCCACCCTCTAAGAAAAACAGAAATGAAGATTGGATTTAGTATCAGAAACATCAAGGTAAAAATCACTGGATTTTGTTTCTCTAAAAAACAGACCCAGAATCTATAAAAAATAAAATGCAAGTTTAATTGGATTTTTTCCCCTTACAAATGTTACTTCTAGGTCTCTGGATTGGCTACTTTTTAGATTATCATTGTTACTTTGACTTCAGAATTAGAGCACAGTTTGTGTCTGTCACATAGCTTAATGTGTATGTTTGAAAGCCAAGTAATTTATAATTTTATAGTCTAAATTATAGAGAATTCTATATTTGATATATAAGAGTGTGTGTGTGTGTGTGTGTGAGAGAGAGAGAGAGAGAGAGAGAGAGAGGGAGTGTGTGTGTGTAGGGGCAGAAATCTATTTCTTTTGTAAGCATAGGTAACATTGAATAACTTGTAAAAATTAGATGCGAGTATTTAAATCTCTGAAAACTGGGATGGCTCACTAAAATGCTGCTTGCAGAGTTATTGCTGCTTGGTGTCTGCTAATTGAGTCTGGTGATGGTGGATGCTGCCTGTTCATTAGCAGCTGGAGGTCAAAAGCCTGAACATCTTTGTTTCTGCTGAAGTGAGTTTTGGGGCAGAACCAAGTTAGACTAAAGTGGTAGGACTGCACTAATCCACAACCCTCTCATGGTTAGTGCATGGTGCTGTTTTGGCTCCCATCCTAAATCAGGTTGTTCCCAAAAAGATAGTTGGAAGTACAAGGCTTCCTATTGCACAGCTGTATTCAGAACAAGACCTATTAAAAGAGAGCAATATGCTGATGGCAGAGGGGGAAACTGTTCTGAGCAGCCCTTAAAAATGACAAGAAGCCCATTTTCTCTATTTTTACTGGCCTTATGGCCACAATTTTTTTAAAGTATTGACTTGATCTCCAGAATTTTAATGCAGTTCAGTACTAAATTACTGTCAGCACCACTCCCTTTTCCTGAACTGCTTTTAAAGACTCCAGATGCTTTCATCTATCAGTAAGGGACCTTGAGTTTGGCTGCACACAGCCTTGAGCAAAGGTGGTTTCTTCTCAAAGCTGTTCCTCAATGCTAGTCATTTCTTAGAAGCATGGGTGTGAACTGTTTGAATGGGGGCCCAGAATCCTTTAGGCAAATGCTGCAATTTTCAAACAAACAGAAAATCCCCTATAAAGAATTATAAGTACTGAACACAGTGACATAAGTCTATAATCCTGGCTTCTCAGGAGGCTAAGGCAAGAGAATTGCAAGCTCAAGGTTAGCCTCAGCAATTTAGCAACGCCTTGTCTCAAAAACTGAAAAGGGCTGTAGATGTAGCTTAGTGGTAGAGCACCCATGGGTTCAGTTCCTAGTACATTAAAATAAAGAAAAGAGGGCTGGGCTTGTGGCTCAGTGGTAGAGCGTTCACCTAGCATGCATGAAGCACTGGGTTCGATCCTCAGCACAATAAAAAATAAAGTTATTGTGTCCACCAACGACACACATTTTGAGCTTATACTCTGGCCAGAGAGAGAAAACCAGCCACGTATATAGATGAATAAATTGTAGTTTGGGTAGATATACCTCCTAGTCCTATCCCAGCTCTNTATATATATATATATATATATATATATATATATATATTTTTTTTTTTTTTTAAGAAAAGAATTGTAAACTAAGTGGCAAGTTGAAATCCTGATTGTTCCATTACATGGGAACACATTATCCCTAAGCAGCTGGTACTGTTTTTAAGATCTTCCTAATTCTTGTTGAGAGGCCTTGGTCAGAGTTTTCTGCAGTAGAGATGGATTAGCCCTTGAGGATAAAAGTGAGGATGAGGTTAAAATGTCTTATTTCTCAGAAATACAGGGGATGAAGCAATTGATGAGCCAGATATGATTTGGCATCCAACATAGCCTTCCCCTGCAGAAACTGCTGAAGGAAACAAGGTGGAAAGAAGACTGCAATTGGGTTTTGTTGGTGGTGATTGAACCCAGGGCCTTATGCATGCTAATGAGCACATGCTCTTCCCACTGTGAAACAACCTGACCTATTGCTGGAGTGGTCCCCTCCCCACCTCTCCAGCCATACTGGGGATTGAAACCCAGGGGTACAATATCCCTGACCTATATCCCTAGCCCTTTTTATTTTTTGAGACAGGTTCTTGCTAAATTACTGCAGCAAGTCACTGGGATTACAGCATGTACCACCATGCCTGGCTGTTGCTGTGGCTTCTAAGCTGCAGTAAGTGCTCAGGCCTTATATGGCCTTCAGTAAATCAGGGAGAAAGAACGAAGATGCCTTCCAGATCTAGCATAACTGAGGTTTTGTTGGATATATCATTGAAAAGTTATTCAGGTTTTGAATCATTATAGTTGATAATAGTCTTTAAGAATTAGAAATTTTTTGACTTTTGTGTTTAGGGGGAAAAGGAAAGTTGCAGAGACAGAAGTAGGTAGGAATTTGCTACTGTGGTAAGTAGAAAGGACTAACTGGTCTCTGAGGACTAACGTTTTCTGGCTGTCATCTGTATTGAAACTTCAGCTATTTTTTTAGAGGGCATTGCTGAAATAGGGTCACAAGAGTGTGCGTATGTATGTGTCCTATGTTTACTTTCCTTTGGGGGAGGATAAAGAGTGTCAATGAGTTATAATCTTCTTAATCTATTTCTTCAAGGCAAAAGGATGCACGTGCAGTTGTCTACCAGCCGGCTTCGAACTGCCCCTGGGATGGGAGACCAGAGTGGCTGCTATCGGTGTGGGAAAGAGGGACACTGGTCCAAAGAGTGCCCAGTAGATCGTACTGGGCGTGTGGCAGACTTTACTGAGCAGTACAACGAACAGTATGGAGCAGTGCGCACACCCTACACCATGGGCTATGGGGAATCCATGTATTACAATGATGCCTATGGAGCACTCGACTACTATAAGCGCTACCGGGTCCGCTCTTATGAAGCGGTGGCGGCGGCGGCTGCTGCTTCTGCATACAATTATGCAGAGCAGACCATGTCTCATCTGCCTCAAGTCCAGAGCTCAGCTGTGACCAGTCACCTCAACTCTACTTCTGTTGATCCCTATGACAGACACCTATTGCCGAACTCTGGTGCTGCTGCTACCTCAGCTGCTATGGCTGCTGCTGCCGCCACCTCTTCCTCCTATTATGGAAGGGACAGAAGCCCACTGCGTCGTGCTACAGCTGTGCTCCCCACAGTTGGAGAGGGCTACGGTTATGGGCCAGAAAGTGAGTTGTCTCAGGCTTCAGCAGCTACACGGAATTCTCTGTATGACATGGCCCGGTATGAGCGGGAGCAATATGTGGACCGAGCACGGTACTCAGCCTTTTAAAAACTGGAGGTGAGAGTGGGGTGGGTGTGATTAAGAGATTCCATTTAGTTCCCTTGCAAGAGACCTTCATAGAGGAGGCTAGAGGTACTTGTTTGCTATTAGAACAGAATCCAAAAAGTACTAATGATGTGTTATTCTTTATTATTTCTCTAGCTTAGGCCACAGGTTCACTTGGCCTGTTGAGGTTTTAGCGTGTGACTTCACATACTAAAGTTTCTTAGGAATAATATTCCTATAATCAGTTGTAAATCCACTTGAGTTGCAGAAAAACATTTAAGATAACTAATGTTTGTTTGGTGACCTGTGTATATTAATATCTAGACAGTAAGAGATATTTCTTTATACAGGAAGGGAACTAAGGCTCCAGGGACTCAGTAGTTTGCCCATCATCATTTGGTAAATGAGGGAGGTGAAGCCAAAATTCAAATTCAAGCCTGACTCTTAAAATTCCCACTAACAGTCAGTGTGGTATTAAGCTGAAGGGTACAGGTTCAGGATCAGGACTTAATGATGGAAATCACAGAGTATTTGCTAATAAGATTGTTTATTGGGTCACTAGCCTTTATCATGGAAGCTCTTCAAGTATGATATCTGCAAGCCAGATAAAGTCCTATAAATGTTAAGTGTCTCTAATTCTAAGATACTTGTTTGTTGAATGTTTGATGCTCTGCCCCATGTAGTTCTTTCCTTATTCAGATCTAGAGCATTGGAGTGCTTAACCCCTATTTTCTTGTAACCTATGATACGTTTCCCATTTCTTTCAGCATTTTGGGTTTTTTGTGTGGGAACATACTTAAGGAATTAGAAATTGGCAATCTTCTGATGTACATAAAATCCTATAGGTTGTGACTCTGAAAAGTTAATGTTCCTACTTCAGGAATTGTGTATCAAAGTTGCTAAGTTACTGCAAGTCACTGGGGTAGGAAATATTGAGTATTGAGTTAATCAGAGTGGAAACAGCATCATGACATTATATTTTCATGGTTTTACTTATACTTTGAAATTGGGCATCACTTGAATTTGAGCTCCAGTAGCAAGGTTAAACCGAATTACTACTGAGCTTCCAAGATTTCAAGTTATCCCCTCTTTGGTATAGGTGTAGAAGAAAGAAAAGCTACAGAATTTGCTTTTTGTGAAGTGAAAAGCACTGTGTCATGAACCTGTGATTTTATATCTTATATGACCATGTCAGTAAGACTTGGGATTTCCTGAGACCACTGTGCAGCAGTGTGTTCATGTGTGTGAAGTAGATTAAGCTTAGAAGCTATGGAGGAGTTTGCCATTAATTTTTACAGCTGGATCTACCATGAGTTGAGATGCGTCTGAAGTGAAGTAAGTTGTTATTAATCTATCAGATAACTTCTGTTTCTTTTAAGTATGTTTCAAAGTTAATTTTTAAATTAATATATTGTGGTCTTTAAGGGGTATTGATACATCATTTTAAAAGTGAATTTTAACTGAGAACAGTGGTTGTTCAACTAACCTCTTTGTAGTGATGACTTTTAAAGAAACTTACCTTCCAGGTGTGAACCTCAAATGGACTGAATAACCCTGAGTTGGTTGCAGTCCCAGGAGCCTGATGTTAATGAGGCTGCCAGGAGGAAATACTCCAGAACTGTTGGGGATCCAAATTCGGGTCTCACTAGCAGAACTGATCCAAGAACGTCACAGCTTTTGAAGTCGATTGGCACAGATCAAGACCAAGATTTGGCCCTTTGTCTGTAATAAGTAGAGGAACTTGGTGTGAGTTAACTTCTTTTTTCCCCCAGCCATTGGTGTCTGGAGTTTCCATCATCAATGGAAGAATTACAGAATTCTAGCAGTGATTTCTTCTTTCGATTTGGCAAGGGAGATTTGGTCAATTAGAGAAAACACTGGAACTGTGGTTCTAAATCTGTGACAGTGTGACATGTAGTTGTGTTAGAGATTGGTGAATGACCCACTGTTCCTTGAGAACTTTTACAAATGTCATTTCTAAAAGTTTACTATGAAAAATTAAAAATGGGTGTGGTTATTTGCACCTATAGTCCCAGCTACTCAGAAGGAACACTTATAAGCCCAGGAAAATTCAACCAGAGCAACATAGTGAAATTCCATATCATTTTTTTAAAGGGGAAAGTAGAACAATTGGCCATATTTGAGATCTCAGTATCTTCTGCTTTTCCCAGATCCAAAAATTAAACTGTTATTTTTGTTGATACATGTTTGCCCTTTGTTGGAGCAATAGAAGCCTTCTGTTAACGAGGTTATTTTGCCGGGCGCCGTGGCACACACCTGTAATCCCAGCGGCTTGGGAGGCTGAGACAGGAGGATCACAAGTTCAAAACCAGCCTCAGCAACTTAGCAAGGCTGTAAGCAACTTAGTGAGACCCTGACTCTAAATAAAATATAAAAAGGGGCTGAGGATGTTGCTCAGTAGTTAAACTCCCCTGGGTTCAATCCCTGGTATCAAAAAAAATAGTTATATTGCTTAAAAGATGGCTAAGAAAATGAGAAAGTTGAATTTATCACTAACACAGCAGACTTTCACCTAGATTACATCTGTATGTCCTATATAGCTATTAGTATATTCCTTTATAGACCTATTTAATAGAACCCTAGATGATTTTGTGGAATATAAATTTGATCCAATCTGACTTGGTTTTGTTTTGTTCTTTGTTTTTTTCCCCCCCCGGAATACAGGACGGGACCAGGGCCCTTGTACTCGGAGCCAAGCTGCTCTCCAGGCATTGTGTAAGCCTCTTGTGTTGTGCTCTCTTTCAGGTAGGATAATTGCGGACTGAACCCTCGGGCTGCGGTCATATATGAGAACTTGCTCCGCGCGGTCCCCTTTGCCGGGATGTTTCCATTGCTTCATGTTTCAGTAAACAGAGGAGTTTGAGACCAACTATGTTTTCTTTCTTAATTTAATTCTTCTAAGTTTACTTTTCTTTCCTCCTGATACTAGTCTTAGTAGCCTTTCACTTTGTTCCTTATATTCTCAGCCTCAGATCATCCCTAGGTAAGGATTATGCTGGCATTCCCTTTTTCCTGTACAGTGGAACCCCTCTTATCTTGCTTTCCCTAGGATTTGAACCCTTCCTCCCTGCCTACCTACAGCATCTCCCTTTAAAATGACCATGTAGTGGCAAACAGCCTTTTACTCTTCTCTGTTAGCTCTGGACTCTTAACATTGAAGCTAATCTTCTGAAATTGCTAGGACCATTGGGGGTTTTGTTGTTGTTTTTGTTTGGTTTTTTTTTTTTTTTTTTTTTTTTGGTCTGACCTGTGATCGTGGTACAGCGTTAGCTGAAATTTAGCCTTGTTTTAACTCCACTCCTCCCACTTTTTTAAAAAAATTTTTTTTGACAAATAAATATTTCTAACACTGAAGTATCTTTTTGTTTGTATGATTGTTTATACCACCAGAATCTTCTCATTCTTGTCCAGTGTGCTCAAACTACAAAATTCTAATCACTGAATGTCTCAAAACATACATGTAGAAGGAAGGAATTAGTGAGTAATATGGCTTCAGAAATAGGTGATAGTGAGAAATAATGCCAGAATATTGAGACACTGATGAATGTGTAAGCTGGTGGTCAGGCTTTTCTCTAAATAACCAGAATTGCTCTTGACAGTTTAAAGGCTAGAACTTAGATTAGTATAGTGATAGAAACCCCACAGGAAACTTTTGAGTCAGGAAAAGGCTCAGCCATAGAATATCTACAGGAACCTATCAGGTGACTCAATTTGACTTCATAGTTTGCTGGGCCGGTATAATGAACATATATTTGAGAGGCTGAGGCAGGAAAATCAGAAGTTCAAGGCCAGCCTTAGCAATTTAACAAAGCCCTAAGAAATGTCATGAGATCCTGTCTCAAAAAAATAAAAAGGGATTGGGATGTAGCTTGGTAACAAAGTACCCTTGGGTTCAATCCCCAGTACCCACACCAAGAAAAAGGGTGGGAGATAGGCCAGTTGCAGTGGTACACACCGGTAAACCCAGCTACTTAGGAGGCTGAGGGTGGGGGATTACAAGTTTGCAACCTGGGAAACTTAGCAAGATCTCATTTTAAAATAAAAGGACAAAGGGATGTGGCTTAGTGTTAGAGCACTTTTGTCTTGCATGCAAGAGGAGGCCCTGGGTTCAAACCCCTGCAGTAACAAAATTTTTATAAAGTGTCATAATACTTAGAGCAGAAAAGCAAATAGTGGACTACGGCCATACCAAAAGAAAAAGAGAAAAAAAACAAATAGTGTTTTAATATACGGTGATAATATTGTATAGTAAAGCGTGTCTATATTTGAGGCTTTTTTTTCTTTTCTTTTTTTTGTTGTTTTTCTGGATTTGGGATTGAACCCAGGGGTGCTTTACCACTGAGCTACATCCCCAGACCTTTTTACTTTAGTTTTGCTAAATTGCTGAGGCTGGCCAAGAACTTGGAATTTTGCCTCAGCCTCCCAAATAGCCAGGATTTCAGGTATATGCCACCATGGACAGCCTGGTTTTTTGTTTTCTTTAAAAAAAAAAAAATCATTGTTCTGTCCCCATAAAATGAATATTTAATGATGGATTCAACCATGCTTAAGCTTTATTGTGATATATTACTTCTGGCTACATGTGAAATTTTACCTACGATTGTAGTATTCCCACATTCTCCCTACCTTAAGGATCAAACCAGGGCCTAGAGCATGTTAAGGACACACTTCACCCCTGAGCTACACCCTTCAGCCCTCCCATTTTATGCTTAAAATAGTCCTGGCAGGGTTCAGTGAAACAGAAGTTTTCCCTGATTTGGGAGACAAGGGCCTAAGGATGTGGTGATATAAAGATCCATGCCCACTTTTCCAACTAGTGTATTTCATATAACTAGGGCCCAAGTTAGCTTTGATGGGGACACAGGACTGACAGGACTGTCCATGTAACAAAAGAAAAGAAGGCAAAGATATGCTGGGATTTTCTCATGATTGATGTGCATGATACCAGGCATAGCCAACCACCACAATCTAATGTTAGGTTAGGTTTTGACCAACATATTTGCCAGATGTGGCGGGTGCATATCTGTAATCCAGTAACTCGGGGCTAAGGCAACAGGATCACAGGTTTCAGGCCAGCCTCAGCAACTTAGATCCTATTTGAAGATTTTTTTTTTTTTAAAGGGCTGGGGATGTATCTCCATGGTAAAGCACTCCTAGGTTCAGTCTCCAGTACTGAAAGGAAAAGAGAAGGAAGATGGGGGAGGGAGGGAGGGAAGGAAGGAAGGGAGAGAGAGAAAGAAAGAATAGCCCTGTATCCCTCCAAAGGATTAAGTTTTTAGCCAGTTAAAGAACTCCTGAGGGGCTGGGGTTGTAGCTCAGTGGTAGAGCACTGGCCTCACAAGCGTGAGGTTTGATCCTCAACACCACATAAAAATAAAGATATTTTTAAAAATTTACTGAGGTAGGGACAAATGTATTTATGTCTAAACCTCAGTTCTTACATGAGAAATTGCATGTTGTAGAAATCCTTTTATTCACCAAGACCAAGTTTCTTGTTGTAGACTACACTTCAGAGTTCCATGACTTCTCACACTAAAAGCTCCTAAATTCCTTTATCAACTGAATGAACTCCTACTGTACGCCAGAATCTGGGGATATAGTAATAAATGGAACTGAACATTCCTAATAGGAGAAGCAAACCTTAATTACATTTTTGGTAAGTACTATGGAGTGAAAACTATTACAGTGATATAGCAAGCTTAAGCAACTTAGCAGGACCCTAAGTTTTTCAAAAAGGTTGAGATGTAGCTAAGTGGAGAGCTTGCCAAGCATTCACAAGGCCCTGGGTTCCAGATCCCCAGCACACCAAAAGAACAAATCACAAGGACTGACATGGGAGTGTGGTTACAACAAAGTGGAGAAGGCAGCACATGTGAAGGCTCCTAAGTAAGATGCCATTAGGATCCAGAAAGGCAGCTCTGTGGCAGGGAAAAACTGTATACAAGAAATCTGAAGAGGTAAGTTTATGGCAAGTCTTTAAGCTCTGTTAAGAAATTTCATTTTTAACCTTAGAATAACTGGAAGCTTCAGGTTTTAAGCTTAGGAATAATAGGCTGATTCTTAAAAGATTATGCGGGGGGGGGGGG
>NW_026000001.1:991538-993671 GCF_001458135.2 Marmota marmota marmota | reverse complement strand
TCCAAAAAAAAAAAAAAAAAGACTTCTTTGAAAATGTCTGGAATAGAACTAATCTGTCCTACATAGACAGTGAATGTTTCTGAGGGATGGATGAAGGCTAAGGGGATGTCCCTGGCCCAGGATAGGGTTTATTTTCCCTTGGACTTCAAGTGCTTCTTAGAATATGACCACTGTGCCTGGCCCTTGCTTGGGTGGATGCCCAGAACCCTGCCCTAAGTGGCTGACTACTCAGGAAGAAATTCATGAAGGCTTGGGTTACTGTTCTCCAAAACTGGGCCAGGGACATCCCCTTGGTTTTCATGATCCCTCACAAACATTCACTGCCTATGTAGGACAGATTAGTTCTATTCCAGACATTTTCAAAAAAGTCCGGGTTTTTTTTTTTTTTTGGAGGGCGGGGAGCATATTACCAGGGATTGAACCTAGGGGTGTTTAACCACTATTAATCTGCAGTCCTAAGAGGACCTACCTGTCCACATAGAGGGGAGGATTCCCAGCTCTTCATATGCTAAGGCCAACAAGGCTACCAGTGTGGTGGCTCTGGATGGTCATTGGAACCGGCATCAGGACAGTGGCTGAGAGAATAGGGAAAGTTGAGTGGCTAGCAAAAGGACTTCCTACATGTGCTATGAGCACCACTGTCTTCCCCACTGTTGAAGCATGGCCAGTATACTTCAATGGCTGTGAATCATACCTGATTGTGTGGACATGATGAGTTCTGTGAAGTTCAGTTTAGCTGAACTTCCAACCCAGTTTAGCTGAGCGTGCATCCTCTACATGTAACTACCTTGAACTGCACAGCACTGAAAAGGGTGGAGAAATGGATAACTACTTCTGCCAGGCAGCAAAGGCAAGCCAACATTCTCTGTGTACCTACCCCTTCTCTCAAGACCTTGGGGACAAAGGCAAGAAGCAAGAATCTATGAAAAGTTCAGAGCCTAGGTGCATTAGCCATGGAGGGGGTGCTGCTAATGGCCCTGGACCTACTCACTGCTGAACTAATGGTTCAAAACTCAGGTTCTGCAGGATACCAGAACTCAAATCCAAGCCCTTACTGTGACCTTGGGTGTGCAACTTAACCTCAGCCAGTTTCCTCAGATGTCAAATGCAAATTACAAACCCCCATCTCAGAGTTGTTTGGGCCAGTAAACGCAAAGCACTCTGTAAATGTTGGCTATTACTATAATAATTTGTGCTAGGCCATGAAGAGCTTGATAAGTGCAAACTAAAGACAGGGTCCCAACCCTACTGGAGCTCACCAACTAAGTAGACCCTCACATACACAAATCCCAGCAATTTGGGAGGCCAAGGCAAGAGGATCAAAAGTACAAGGTCAGCCTCAGCAATTCAGCTAAGTAGAAAGGGGTGGGTGGGGCACCAGCATTCTAGTTAGCACTGCCCTTTAGGATCACATCTAAACTACAGGCCCTCCTCAGGCATGACACTTCTACCATCTATCTCTGCCTTTTTTTTTTTTTTAAGAGAGAATGAATTTTAATATTTTATTTTTTAGTTTTCGGCCGACACAACATCTTTGTATGTGGTGCTGAGAATCGAACCCAGGCCACACGCATGCCAGGGGAGCGCACTACCACTTGAGCCACATCCCCAGCCCTGCCTTTCTTGATTGCTCAACTTTTTGAACCTAGGGGACCTCTACCACTGAGCTACATCCCCAGTCCTTATAAATTTTGAAATAAGGTCTGTTGTTGAGGCTGGCTTTGAACTTTCAGTCCTCCTCTCAGCCTCACGAGTCGCTGGGATTATAGGCCTGCTCTACCATGACAGCTAGGTGGCTGAACTGCAGGATTCCAGCCCATGAACTCAGGTTCTATGCTAGCCTAGCCCTGAGCTGGCACCCAGTTTCTCACATGACTCATGGCTACTGAAGCTGTGAATGGAGCAGTATATTCTCAACAAAAGCACATCATTTCAAATAATAGCTTACATATATTTGTTCTTAAATACCATTACAGGTCTCATATTGCTTCTAGGCACTGGGCTATGTATTAGTAAGGTAGATAATTTCCTCACCCACCTCTACAATTTCTCAAGAATATTCAATAAATGAGTAAAGAAATCAGGATAAATACCACAATATATACAAACTAGAAAGATGGGGGGGGGGGGGGG
>NW_026000001.1:946911-991209 GCF_001458135.2 Marmota marmota marmota | reverse complement strand
GGGGGGGGGGGGGGCCGGCTTCAAATTTGCAACAGGTGGTCTGGGAAGGCACTATGATGCTTGGTCCTAAAAGTAAGACCTAAAGGACAAGTGGGCCACTGAGCTGAAGATGTAGCTCAGTGGTAGAGCACTTACTTTGCAGGCACCAGGCTCTGGGTTTGATCTCTATTAGTGGGGGTGGGGGTAAGTAAACCCTAAAATGGTGAAAAGGTAGGTCCTTCCAGGTAGAAAGGAGACCTTGAGACAGGAAAAAGTTTGGTAACAAGGCTTTGAAAGGTGGGCCAGTGTGACTTAGAAACTAAGGTGGGTAAAAGGGGTTATTTTGTCTCAAGACAATGGTATGTGGGGTAGAGGCCAAGCCTGTAATGCCCAAGGAAAACCTTTTACTTTAAAAAGGAAGTTGCTGAAAGGTTTTAAGGAAGAGAATAATCATCTGTTTTTTATTTGACAAGATCATTCTGGCTACTGAATAGACACAAAATTGCAGACAGACCACAGGAGGAAAGAAGGAAGAGAGACCAGGAGAAGGCCACTGTAGTAGTCCTAAGTGGGAAAGAAGAGTTACAAATCGGAACTTTGGCTGTGGCAAAGACTAGGAGACATTTGATATAAAGTATGCTGAAGAAATTATTAAGGGGGCTGGGGATGTGGCTCAAGCGGTAGCGCGCTCGCCTGTCATGCGTGCGGCCCGGGTTCGATCCTCAGCACCACATACAAACAAAGATGTTGTGTCCGCCGAGAACTAAATAAATAAATATTAAAAAAAAAAAAAGAAAGAAATTATTAAGGGAAATAAAAGAATCAAAGATGAGGGCTGGGATATAGCTTAGTAGTACAGCACTTGCCTACTACATGCAAGGCCTTGTGTTCAATCTCCAGTACTATGAATCTGACTACAAGAGATAGGTAGTCATTAACATTTTGAGATGGTGAGGACTGAGAAAAAGTTTTGGTGTGCGGAGACTTGAGTTCCACTTCAGTCATAACTAATTTTGAAGTGTATGAAAATAACTAAACATCAAGTAGATCTTTGAATTATTGAATCTTGAGCACACAGGAGACTTGGGACTGGAGATATCTTTAAGAGTCTTCATCTACACATCAGCATTATGGTACAGAAATTAAACGTAAGCCACAAATGTAAGTCAAATAGTTAACTTTTTAAAAACTTTTTTTTAAATATTTTTAGTTGTAGTTGGACACAATACCTTTATTTTATTTATTTTTATGTGGTGCTGAGGATTGAACAAAGCACCTTGCAAGTGCTAGGCAGGCACTCTACCACTGAGCCACAACACCAGCCCCAATTGAAAACTTTTAATAACCACATTTGAAAAAAAAACATGTGAAACTATATTAATGTATTTTAACCTAATATATGCAAAATATTATTTTAACAGGTAATGAGCATTAAAAATGAATGGGGGGTGCTGAGTTTGTGGCTCAGTGTTGGAGTGCTTGCCTAGCATGTGTAAGGCACTGGGTTTCATCCTCAGCACCACATAAAGACACTGTCCATCTACAACTAAAATAATGAATGGGGGGCTGGGTGAGGTGGCACAGGCCTATAATTCCAGTGGTTTAAGAGGCTGAGGCAGGAGAAACAGGAGTTCAAACCAGCCTTGCGCAAGGTGCTAAGCAACTCAGTGAGACCTCATTTCTAAATAAAATACAAAATAAAGCTGGGGACATGGCTCAGAGGGAGGGAGGGAGGAAGCAAGGAAAATGGTTATAACTCAGAGGTAAAGTGCTTGCCTAGCATGTGTGGGGCACTGGCTTCGATCCTCAGCACCACATAAAAATAATTTATTGGGTATTTTATCCATTTATAATTTTTTTAAAAAATGAATTGGGGGCCAGATACAATGACACACACCTGTAATCCCAGCAAGCTGAGAGGCTGAGGCATGAAGATTTCAAGTTCAAGACCAACCTCAGCCACTTAGTGTGAAGCTCTACACAACTTAATAAGGGCTGGGGATGTGGCTCAGTGGTTAAGTGTCCCTGGGTTCAATACACAGTACTAGGGGAAAAAAAAAAAACGGGGGGGAGGGAGGGGGGACAACTCAGTGGTAAAGTTTGACTGGCACACGAGACCCTGTGTTCAATTACCAGCATCACCAAAAGGGGGGAAAAGGCATTTTTATATTTATTATACTAGCTTTTTGAAATTCTGAGGATATTTTGCATTCAACACATGGCTATAGCTATCATACCTGGACAGCACAATTCTAGATGGTATACAATGCCCAGGTAATTGATGAAATCACAGGATTTTAGGGCTGAGGATGTGGCTCAAGCGGTAGCGCGCTCGCCTGGCATGCGTTCGGCCCGGGTTCGATCCTCAGCACCTCATACATACAAATAAAGATGTTGTGTACGCCGAAAACTAAAAAATAAATATTTAAAAATTCTAATTTTTTTTTCTAAAAAAAAAAAAAAGAAATCACAGGATTTTAATCTCAGCATTATTGATATTTGGGTGTGTGGATACTGTTCTATGTATTGTAGGGCATTTATTAGTATCCCGGACTTCTACCTCCAGATACTGGTAGCAACCCCAAGTTGTGACAACCAAATATGACTTCAGACATTGCCCATGTCCCAGTAGGAGTAGAGATAGGCAAGTAACTTCTGCCTTAGGATGATGTGAGCCACTCCACTCAGTACTTCCCAGGCTCTAGCACCACAAAACAGATCCCATTAGAGGGGGGGGAAGGTCATAGCTTTGAATACCCAGAAATTAATGACATCTATTAACATACAACTTGTAATTTGACCTACCACCATTACAGACCAGTTGGGTATGAGTTCAACAACTCTTTCCCCACACCCAGCAGGAAACCTGGGAGTTAAGTCCTGCATTTGGCCCAACATATTTTTAAATTTCTTTTTTTATAGTTCTAGATGAACAGAATGACTTATTTTTATGTGGTGCTAAAATCTGGATCAAACATAGTACCTCATATGTGCTAGGCAAGCACTCTGCCACTGAACTATAGTCCGAGCCCAGGTCAACATATTTCTGAGCAAGAGTTTAAGGTGTCCTGAAGAGACCATCTATAATCTTGAAGCCTAATTCAAAGAAAAGGTCATGGGACCTGAGTGAAGAATAATTTCTAGTAGGGTAGACAAAAATAAGAATAAGCCAAATATGACAATGTGCCCAAATGGAACTGGGGTGGGTGTACTGCAAAATCAAGTATAACAGGAGCTTTCACCAAACATAAATAAGGAAGTTCTCAACATCACAAGTAAGCTTTGTCTTGGATTGTCAATGGGGCTACTTTGCCAAAGAAAAAAATTTTCACAAGTTAAAGGATTAAGCCAGATGCACTGCTGCACACCTATAATCCCAGTGACTGGAGGCTGAGGCAGGAAGATTGCAAGTTTGAGGACAGCCTCAGCAATTTAATAAGACCCTGTCTTAAAATTAAACAACAGAGATGGGGTTTCCATCCAGGTACTGAGGGGAAAAAAGCCACTAATTTAAAGATGCATCATTATTTTATGTGCTACTAAAATATAAACTATGGATAAGATGAATGCATAACTCAAATTTCAGATAAATTTTAAAATTTTGTCTAATAATTGACATATCCATTTCATTCCCAAATTAATCCTAAAAAAAAAAAAAAGAGGAGGAGGAGGAGACAGGATCTTGCTATGTTACCCAAGTTGGCCTCAAATGATCCACCAGCCTCTAATCCTTGAGAATGGTTAGGTTTTTGGGCACACACTACTAAGCCCAACTTTTTCCTTTTCAGTTGAGCCATGTATCCAAAGTCTGGCTTCACATCTCTGAGCCTTCTGCACTTCATACATGTGCCATGCTGAAATTCTGCAGGAAACTTTGTTTTCCATACATTCCATACATTTCCCAGGCTGCTTGTCTGGCTTTCTAGGAAAAAGTTCCATTGTTCACTACAATTGTCTTCCTTCAAACAATTTAAATCTATAAATAAATCAGGACATCCTAGTTCAACTCAATAGGTAACCTACTATTCTCAAACCCAGTGCCTCACACGTTAGGCAAGCTCTCTACCACTGAACTATAGCCCCAGCCAGAAAGGTCCCATCTTGTTGCATACCTAAGGAAAGACAAACACTTGGATACAAAGGTACTAAAGGAGCAGGCACAGGCATTAGTGGAAACACCAGCACCTAGTGGATAGAGAACTCAAGCTTTCTGTTGGCCTTTGACAACTGAGGCAATCCTAGAATAAAATGTTCAGCTCAGTTTTGAAGGTTCACTTACAAAATCTTAAGTCTTCTGCCCCAACTTCCCTAGAAGCCACTATTTTTCTTCGGCCTGTTTCTGAATAAGATGCTCCTAATTCTCCATTTTTTTTTTCCTTCAGTGGTTGAAGATGAACACAACACTTTTATTTTTATGTGGTGCTGAGGATCGAACCCAGTACCTCACACAAGGCAAGCACTCTACCCCTGAGCTACAATCCCAGCCCCTCCATTTGCTGCTTTTTAAAGTTACTGATTTCTATTATGTAAAATGAGAATTACCATTACACACATTACCTGCCCATCTGTAGTTCATTAATTAAATACAATTATTTTTAGTAAGTACTGCCATCATTATGACCAAGAAAATGTCAAAGTTGAGCCCTGCTATGGTCTGATTGTTTCCCCCAAAATTCCTATGGTGAAATCCTAATTCCCAAGGTGACAGTATTGGGATGTGATCAAGACATGAGGGCAGAGCCCTCACAAATAAGATTCTACCTGCCCTTACAAAAAAACCCCAAGATTTCTCACTGCTTCTGCCCTGTGAAACCAACACAGAAACCACACATCAAAATTTGTTAGTGCCTTGATTTTTAAATTTCCAGATTCCACAACTGTGAGAATATTCTGTGATGTATAAGTTACTCATTTTGTTTCTTACAGCAGCTCCAACTAAGACTAACTCCATATTATAGTACCAAGTTTCTGTATCCTCATCCTTAACTTTTTTTTTTTGGCCTGGGGATCTAAGTCAGGGGTGCTTTACCGAAATACATCCCAGTCCTTTTTACATATTTTGATATGGTCTGACTAAACTGCTGAGTTTGATGTTGAATTTAAGATCCTTTCTCAACCTGCACATTTGCTGGGATTACAGGTGTATATCCCAGTGTCTGGTTCATTTACTTTCATTGTTCTTGACCAATAAATTCAGCTGTGAAATCTTCAAATGAACCCAAAATTTCATTATCTTCAAATACATCAACATTTTGGTCTTTGGGACATGGCCTTCTGGAACTCTTATTTTCTCCTGCTTCAACCTGGACTACTGTTCTCCAAACATAATGCAGAAAGAATCCTGGGACTTCCCATCACAATCATTCTAGGAAATCTCTGCAGGACATCATGTTTTAAGAACTCAGAGCACTAAGTATATTGATCCCAGCAAATTGAAGTGTCAATACACACCTGCAGTGGAAACACCAGCACCTAGTGGATAGAGAACTCATATATGGGCCACTACTACACCTCACTACTCCATCCTCGTAAGGGTCTACTTTACTTCAACCCCAATGTGCAGAATGCCTAGAAGACCTTTTAAGTCAAAATGAAAGTCCCAACACAAGGGCTGGGGGTGTAACTCAGTGGTACAGTACATGTTGAGTCTGTGGGAAGGCCCTAGCACCAATCCCCAGCACCCTCAACCACCCCCCCCAAAACAAAACAAAAACAAATGCAAGCTTTAACAACACATCAAATCAAAGTGTGAAATATGATATGTCAAGAACTATGTAATGTTTTGAACAACCAACAATAAAAAATTAAAAAAAAAAAAAAAAACACATCAAACTCCCAGATTTCCCTTCACAGGTCTTTTGACCTTCACAGAACCAGGCTGGGTCATGCCATCATTCCAAATTGTGTGACTACTCCCATCTCCACCTGAATTCCAAGAATTTGCACACCCAAGGCTCAGACAGGATAGATACTATGCCTTTACCTGCATATTCTCTGCATAATCAACACAGTAAGCAGTCAGTACTTAGTGAAACACAAAGCCAGCTCACAGATGACCACACATGTAACAGAATGAATCATAAAATCTAAAGAAAAATTCAGTGTATCAAAGTATTATTCTTGGGGTGAAGCTGTAGTTCAGTAACAGAGCACTTGTCTAGCATATGCAATGCCCTGGGTTGGATCCTCAGTATAACCAAGGAAAAAAAAAAAAAACAATAACAACAACAACAAAAAAAAAAACCAAGGCTTTACTCTTGAAAAACCAACTCCTGAGGTTAAGTGATGGCAGTATAACCTTGTCCATTTAAGCAGAATAGCCTCAACCCAGAAATATCCTGGATTAGCAACTTAAAATTTTCAAATCACTTTTAACAATGAAAATCAGTGTTGGGGCTGAGTTTGTAGCTCAGTGGTACAGCGCTTGCCTAACAGGTGCAAGGCCCTGGGTTTGCTCCTCAGCACCACATAAAAATAAATAAATAAAGGTATTGTGTCCAACTACAAGTAAAAAATAAGTATTTTAAAAAAAAGGATAGCAACACCCACAAATTTCTCAAAAATTTGTTATTTACATTTAAGCTTAAAAAGTTTTTAAAAAATCAGTGTTTTCTTTTCAAATCATCTCTGAAAAATAATTTTAGAATTCACTATTTGGGGGCACAATGGATTGAATCCAGGGGTGCTTTACCACTTAGCTACAACATAATCCTTTTAATTTCTCAAGATAGGGTCTCACCAAGTTGCTGAGGCCGGCCTCAAACTGAACTTACCATCCACATGCCTCAGCCTCCGAAGTGGCTAGGATTAGTCATGCGTCACCACACCTGGTCCCCCACTATTCTTTAATATGGTATTTTCTTTCAGCAAGTTTTTAAAAGAGCTCTAGTATGGAATGTAGCATATTAAGCCAGTTCAGACTGAGCCATGAGAAAAACTTGTCTGTTACATGGAAACCAGGCTCTCAAAGCAAAAATCTTCATTTAATAGAACCAAGGAATTAAAATTTTTAACCAGATCAGCTTGTTTCATAAGGCAAAAACATAAACTGCATGGTGTGCACTTATAGTCCGTCACACTTGAGTCTAGGAATTTGAAATCCTAGACCTATCCCTATTGAATTCTGGGCCACAGAATTCAATCAAGAAAACAAATTATGCCCAAGTCTACTCTACTATGACATGTCACTTAAAAACCTTCACTGACTATCTCCATCTAAACAAGACTTTTCTACTTGACATGTAAATACTAACTTTCAAAGTATCATTCAGTAAAGTATGTGGTTCAATGAATACCATTAGTTCCCATCTTTTGAAACTTTCCAACCCCACCCATCAGACCAAGGGGTATAATGCAAGGGGTATAATGGTTAAGATATAAGTACCCATCAGCAATGGGTCTCTCTTCAGAGAAAAAGGGACCAAAGTAGGTATGACTTCTCCAAGAGAACTGGCAGTGGTAAAGAGAATAACCCAGCCAGGGAAGGAAAATTAACAGAAAAATGTTTGCTGGGGTTTAAATGAAAACACACAAAACACCTAGCACAGAACCCATGTATAGAAAATAATTCATTCCATGTTTTATCAATAGAGCTGTTCCAATCTCAGCCATCTATGAATTAGAATGAATCAATTGGGTAGAAGTTAATAGAAAATTCTTGAGAAATCACCCAAGTAAATAAAACCAGCTGCTACATCTCATTACAACCCTTTCCTGAAAGTCTTATGCCTGGCATTATCATGAAGTGTTCAGGGTTTGCTTAGCAAATATTGAGACATGCCCTAAGTAGGCACAAATCTGTATGTTGAAACTGGGGCAAAGTATAGACAATAAAAACATGTAGAAGAAACTCTTTTGACAGAAACAAGAGGCCATAAACTGAACAGACTGGTGCATTTCTATAATCCCAGTGACTCAGGAGGTTGAGGCAAGGGGATAATGAGTTCAAAACTAGCCTCAGCAACCCAGTGAGAACCAACGTCAGCAAGACCCTGTCTCTAAATAAAATAAAAAAGGGCAAACATGTGGCTCAGTGGTTAAGCACCCCCTGGGTTCAATCCCTGGTAGCCCCCCCCCAAAGGCAATGGCTCTTCCTTGCATTCAGCCCCCATCCTCATTGTTCACTATCTGCCAGGTTTAGCACAAGCTATGAGATGTGAGCAGCATCATCATTCAAACATGCTTCAGATTTTAGCAGAGCTATACAAATTGATGATAAAAGGAATCACAAAGCATTACTGGCTTCTGGAAGTAGTGAAATGTTCTCTGGTGGGAGCCATTGCTCCATTTCCCATATGACATGAAAGGTAAAAGCTAACCCCTTCTTCCCCCAAACCACTTCCTTTTCTTAGACCTGAATGGGTGGTTAGAATGGCAGTCATAGGGTAGGTAATGACTATTTCTCTTAACAGGGAAAAACCTACACCTCTTAAACTAATAGTAAATAGTTGGAATTTTTTTGTTTTTAACAAGGATAGACCAGTGGAAGAAGTCTTCACTGGAATAAGGTGACCTGCCTGGGTTCTTCAGTATAACTTTTTTTTCTCTTTGGCACTTGTTAAGTCCTACCTATAATAAAGAAAGTAATAATGATGTTCACCTGAAGCTCAATATATTACAACTTCACACCCACCCCTTCTCTTTAAAAGTACAAATTAAGAACCACAAAACAAGCCAAAGCAAGAACTCTCTCAAAGCACACAAACCCTAAGTTGAAAAACCATTTATTTCACCGGAAAGAAAAAAAAGTGATTCAATTCTATAGGTCTATCCTCTGGGTCAAAAGAAACCCAGGAGCAGTGACCCTCTCATCAAGGTCATGCCCAAATCCAACACCCACAGTGTTGGCAGGAGGTGGGGAGGAAACAGCATAGCCCCCACCACAGTTTCTGCATACAATGAGGCCTGCTGGGAGAACAGAATGTGAACAGGAAAGCTACAGGAAGTACTGAACAACAGGAAGAACAGGAAAATGGGCAGGAGAGAGAGAAAAAACAAAGGAGAAGGTCTGAACTTAGCAAGGTAAATTAAGGTCCACGGTTCCTGAGGACTGAACGCACAGAGCCGAGAACGTCCCGGAGATGGGGTACCACGAAGGGTGTATTCTCATGCACAACCGCAGCTCGGAATTTCAGCCCACATACATCCCACCTGAAAGAGAGCACAATAAGGGGCTTTACAGCAAAGCTCAAAGGGATTTCCCAATTAAAACTTCAAAAGAACATCTTTACAAAATCTGGTAATTTGATACTCTTTAAATTTACTTGGACTAGTTCCCAAGTATCATTATCTCCGAAAGAGAGCTTGAAGGACAGAGAATTGGGACTGCTAAACAATCCCAGATTAAGGTTTTTCTCTAAACAGTCAATCTTCTTTCATAAGAAGAGGCAAAGACACTTCATTGCTCTTAATGTTAAAATTAGCATCCCCTAGAAAAGGTAATTCCACATCACAAACTGTCATCAGCACAGGATAAAGGGAAAGGTTTTCTTCTAGTGTAAAAAAGTCACCAGCATGTTTCAGTCAGGGAGTTACTGCCAAGGTCCAAGTTAAAAACCATTCAAAGTCTAGACAAAAGTAGTTATTATCAACTGAACAAGTTCTAAGACCTGAGGGCATCCAACTTCACCTAGGGAAGAAACTAACCTTTGAAAAGAAAGTACTAGGAGGGTATGTGTGAGCTATATCAAGTCACTCAAATTTCTATTCTAGCCAAATCAGTTATTTTCTAGCCAGTGAACCCCAATTGGTTCTTTCCTAGCCAGTGAACCTGGGCAAATTGCATATCTTCTGCCCTAATTGAAAGATGACAAAATATCACCTACACTGTTCCTACAGTATTAAAGATGTCAATGGTAATGTAGGGAATACTCTAGGGGCTACTCAAAACTAAGGGGCATTGGGAATTACCCTTGAGTGCAACAGTAATCTCAAAAACTGGAGCCCAAAGGGGACAAACATGAAAAGAGAATATATTCAAATAGAGCCAAATGAATCATGAGGTTCAAAACATTTTCATGGAGAAAGCCAGAGGACTCAAAATAAAGCTGGTAGCTCAAGAATATTAAATGTCCACAACAACCTGTGGGAAGATGAAGGGAGTGATCTGCTTATGGCAAAGCTCCCAACCCTGGTTTTAACCTTACCTGAGAGTAAAATTAACAGGTGTGTGGTATATTAACCATATACCTTGAGGAAATGAGGGACATTAAACTTAGCACTATGGGAACAGTTTAAAAACAAAAAAATACTAGAATGAACTTAACATTTATTTCAGGAATAAATCTTGAGCTGAGCAGCTAAGATGGATTTTGGAGTCTGGGCACTTTTAAGAGATGTTTTCTACTTCTTTCTGCTCTTTCAAGTAACTTCTATAAAACAAACAAACAAACAAACAAAATTGTTGAACTGTTCCAGAATTCAGAAATACACTTCAAGATTTAAGATGAAGCCATTTTGGGAATCTTCACAGTTAACTGGGACCTGAGCAGTGATGATCAATTAACTATAGTTATGGCCTTTATAGAGGTCATATCAGACCTTTCAAATAGCAGGAAGCACACAGGAAACTTGGAAGACCTCAATAATGTCACACACCTAGGAAACTCAACAAAGCCTTGGAGAAACAGCGTATTTGAGTCTGAACATCTGGGTCCCAGGATCAGTTCAATTATGGCACATAGGTGTGACCCAAGAATCATCAGCACACCATTCTTTGTTCTTCCAGGCACAATCTGAAATGACTCCCACTGCTGGGAGCCATGGGAAAAAAAAATAGCCAGGAGGGCCAAGGACATTTACTTACTTCAAAGTTAAAGCATTTAGGACTTCTCTAAACTCTGAACCATGCTATTAACCTCACCCTAACCCTGCAAAAGCAAGCAAGCAGGCAGCCTAATTGGAGCCCTTATAGGCTGCAGGAGAGATGGCAAACCAGAACAGGGGACACCCCACCGCTCTCACCTCAAGCTTTAAAAGGCTGAATACCGCGCCCGATCCGCATACTGCTCCCGCTCATACCGGGCCATGTCGTACAGAGAATTCCGCGCGGCTGCTGAAGCTTGGGACAACTCACTCTCATGCCCGTAACCGTAGCCCTCTCCAACAGTGGGGACGGGGGCTGTAGCGCGACGCAGGGGGCTCCGATCCCGCCCGTAATATGAAGTGGAAGCTGCAGTAACAGCAGCGGCAGCTGCTGCTGCTGCAGCGGCAGTGGCAGCAGCAGCTCCTGAGGTCGGCAACAGGTGTCTATCGTAGGGATCGAGAGAGGTGGAGGTGAGGTGACTGGCCATGGCTGTGTTCTGGACTTGTGGCAGCTGGGACAAGGTCTGCTCTGCATAATTATACGCAGAGGCAGCTGCAGCCGCCACTGCCTCATAGGACCGGGCAGCTCGGCAGCGCTTGTAGTAGGCATCGAGCGCTCCGTACGCGTTGTTGTAATACAACGAATCCCCATAGCTCATGGTGTAAGGCGTACGCACTGCTCCATATTGCTCATTATATTGCTCGGTCAAGTCTGCCACGCGGCCCGAACGATCTATTGGACACTCTTTGGACCAGTGCCCCTCTTTCCCGCACCGATAGCAGCCGCTCTGGTCTCCCATCCCGGGCGCAGTCCTAAGCCGGCTGGTGGACAACTGCACGTGCATTCGTTTGCCTTGAAGAAACAGACGCAAGAAGGGTTGCTATCACTCTTAGTCATAGCCCAAGCCCCTACACCCCAGCCATTGATCATAGCAATGACTTTACCTAGACAACTCTTAATGCATCACTGCCAAAAAAAATTTTTTTAAAAAGGGTCCAACATATAAATTCAGTATAATGATCTGATTTCCAGAAAAGATCAACTAGATGAAGAAATGTTACAGCAATGCCACGATTTACTGCTTACGAAGCTACTCTCGCTCAAAAACAAACATCTCATCCATTACCAAATAACACGGGCAAAAATGTATTCCAATCAGTGGCCAGACATAAGAGATATTCAAAATATATACATCACAGGTTTCTGACATCTCTCCTTCACTATCAAGGCGAACTCGATTTGAGCAGGAAGATGCAAAAGCCAGTTCCATATCCCTACCACCACCACCCAAAATTAGAGAGAATTAAAGACTCTAAGGATGCCACCATTTAAGATTGACCAAGCCAGGCATGGTGGTACTTGCCTGTAACTCAGGAGGCGAGTGACTCAGAGGCTGACACACAAGGATCGTGAGTTCAAAGCCAGCCTTGGCAATTTATCAAGGCTCCAAGCAACTCAGTGACATCCTGTCTAAATAAAATACAAAATAGGGCTGGGGATGTAGCTCAATGGTCGAGTGCCCCCGGGGTTCAATCCCTGGTACCACCAAAAAAAAAAAAAAAAAAAAGATTGACCAGGATTTGATCTAGGACTGACAATGGTAATTTGGGAAAATTGGGAGCTTGGGGGACACAATACAAATTCAAGGAAAGTCTTCCTTCTTAACTGGGTGCTTTAAATTGCTGGTTTTAATAAGAATTCTTTACAATATGACAACTAATTTTAGTGACCCTCTACTTGGGTGAAAGGAAAACAGGCCAAGTTGTTCACAAAAACTTCAATTTCTAGAAAGAATTACAAACTATGGAAGAAAAGGGGGATGAGAAAAGTGGAAAATGGATAATAAATTAGTCAGTAGACCAAGCTACTCAGTTCAGCAAGATTAAAGTGCTTTCTCTCCTTCAAGTAAGACTGAGAGTCTAACATACACCTAATACTATTTTTCTTTGAAAATCACAATTTGAATTCTGAAAATAAAAAAACTAACAAAAGCAGAAAGTTTTTTGGAAAAGTTAAAACTAACTTCTAAATCTCTTCAGATATGCAATTCCCACCTAACAAGATCTACGGATTTACTGATAAGCAAAAATTCAGAAGGGATCCAAGTCCAGTGAAAAGTCTACAATGCAATTAGCTACAAGCACCCAAACATACAGATGTTAATGAGGTGAATGGTTAGAACCAAGGAGGAGTCAATAGATGGCTCGTCTAATGAGGAAAAATGGTAAATACATAATTTTACCTGCAAAATTAAAGTCAGATTACAGGAGACTTCTAGGTGGAGGAGGAACCCAAATATGAAAGAAAAGTCTGTTTTAACATTACATCTGGTTAAGTCCACGGTCATTAAAAGAATTAAGGCAATTAAGTACTTAAATACCTTAAAGTGCTAGGCTGTGTCTGGCATTTGCCCAGGCGGCCACTTTGGCAGGTAACAAATACTGGGAAAATAAGTGCAATCAAGAAACCAACTATGTAGTTCAAAACATAAAAGTTATTAACAAATGCACTGATGATCTGTGGATTTGTCTATTCTAATGCCAGAAAAAGACCTAAATCTTAAAAAATATCCAGAATCAACTTCTTTGAGTGGGCAAACAATAAAGAATATATGCAACACTGAGAAACTGAAATGGAAAAAGGCCAGTCTAGTATTTATCACTACTCAACACGCTCACATAACTTACTAGAAAGAGTAATGCTGGGCAAAATGACTGCTTGAGCCCAGGAGTTCCAGGCCAGTATGAAAACACAGCAAGACACCCTGCACCTACAGCCCACCCCCACAAAAAAAAAAAAAAAAAAAAAAAAAAAAAAAAAAAACAAGGAAAGAAAAAAAGAAGGACTGGGAATGTAGTTCAGTGGTAGAATACTTGCCTAGTGTGCATAAAGTCCTGGGCTTGATCCCCAGCACCACCAAAACCAAAAAGAAATGAAAGGTAACACTAAAGAATATAGAGAAAAAATAATCATAGATTACATCAGAACTAACCTAGAGATCAAATGATCAGATAAAAAAATCAGTTGTCCTGAATAGATCACATGTCCTCCCCTTACCCATGGAACTGCTACTAGGAGACACTGCTTCTATGGCTAGGTTAAAATGTGGAAGTGTCCAAAAATCACACATAACATCACAACCCTTCACAAGAGCAGTCTTTGTTCCCAATCAAGTTGTTGACAAAATAACTCGTAACTAGCCAATTAAAAAAGGAAAGCAACCTAGACCCAGGAGACCTGTGAAACTTTTCTTTAATAATGCATAGTAATGCCCATGACACAGGGAACCCATTATATGAGGGAATGATTAGACCTCCAGCTCTAAGGCCCAATTTAAGTAAACTGAACACCAAAGATGGCAGTACTTGCTTCACAATAAGGCAAGTACTCAGGAAAAGAATTAGCCCTTACAGTGTTCATGTTGATATGGTTAAAAAAACAGGCTTGAAATAGTCATGAGTTATGGGAATGTACTACCAATTTGGAATTTAATTACAACCAAAGGGAGGCAGCTTTTCACACTGGGGACCCAAAGAGATGGGAGAAGAGTTGAGAGTTCAGCTCACAACTCACCATAGTTTCTATCTCCTAAATGCTACTCTTGCCAAAGGAATTAACAGTGTAAACCAAGAGAAGAATAACAATACCTCTGAAATATACTGATAATCCACATTACCACCCATGCTGCCTTCTAGGCACAAAAACAACTCATCTAATCAAGGCTCCAATGTAACACTCATCTAAGTATTCTATGCACCAAAGATGTTGTCAGTCCATCACACCCTCAAACCAATTTTAAGACATGCCCTTACTGCCCCCAAATTCCATGCCTCCTTCCCAAGATTCCCAAAATCAGTCTTTTAATTCTAGAGTGTTTTTCAGGATTACTACAAACACAATGCAAATGGACTAGACCAATAACCTTTCAAAGACTAGCGGTAGAACACTCGCCTAACTCGTGCGAGGCCCTGGGTTCGATCCTCATACCACATACAAATAAATAAAGGTATTGTGTCCAACTACAACTAAAAAAAAACTTGAAAAAAAGACTAGTTATGGTTACTGTAAAGGTAAAAGCTGGGGTAAGGTGGGGGAGTTTAATAGGAATTCTGCCATAAACTGTTGCTTTAACTAGTTCTTCTTATGTCAAATAAGGCATCATGGTGATACTGTGGTGCTGAGGCAACACAGTGAAATTCTCTACAATGTGCCCTACTACTAAAAGAAGAAAAAGACACAATAACTAGAAGTCTTCAAGAGAAAAGGATTTCTATATTGAGAGGCACAAAAGCCTTAGGGGTTCCAAATGAAAACCAAGTTTTTCCCAAGAGACTTTCCTTGCCTAAGATAAAGCCCTTAAAACTCATGCATTTTCCATTTCATTTTAAGTGCCTCACCCATATTAAATCCATCATCACCAACCAAGCAACAGCTGTATCTCTACCCACAAACTCTCCTTTTATTTACCCAACATTTTTCTGCACAGAGCCTTGTGTTCAGCTCTCTACCCAAAGACAGTGGTTCACCTTGAAACTCTGTGTTATCAAGGCCCCTGATGGCCTCCACTGCATCCTCTGCCCGCTCCATGTGTACAAAGGCATAATCTTTCACGATGTCACATTCAATGACTGGACCATATTCCTCAAACTTGGCCCGAAGCTCCTTGTTGGTGCAGGTGGGGCTGATGTTGCCCACATGCAACTTTGTTGAGGTTTTGCTCTTATTCTTGCTGGCTTCCACATTAATATTCACCCCATGAAGCTTGTAGTGATGCAGGTTGCGTATGGCATCCTCAGCTGCAGTTTTGTCCTCTATGTGCACAAAGCCGTAGTTTTTAATGATGTCACATTCCAGCACCTTCCCGTACTGCTCGAAGAGTGAGCGGATCTCTTGCTCTGTGGCCTCCCGGGGCAGGTTTCCAATGAACAGCTTCACCATCTCGATACAGCCTGAGAAAGAAGAAACAAAATTTCTAACAAAAGACCTCAGGTTAATTTTTTTTTTTTTGGGGGGGGGCGGGGACTCACCACTGCCATCTTCCTTCACTAGCATATGTTTCCAATTTTGTTTCACATTCACATCTCCACACAGTAATCAAAAGGAAATGGGAGTGAAGTAAACAGGCCTGCTAAGGAACCCGCCTGAGAACCTCTAGGAACGAGAACACGTCTAACAGGTCCTTAGTAGCTAAAGAGTTTAAGAGTTAGATACCTTCAAAGAATGCGAATAAAAGTGAAAATAAATGGACATCTGGGGATACTGAGCTTTTCTGCCCACTAGGTGGTCAATCATACGATAAAAATCTAACTACTAGGCTTGTTGGTTGATTGCCTGCAACTATAATTTGGCTCTTCCTCCCGCAGTAACATTAGCAGCCACCATTTCCGGAAAAGTGGGCCTTGGAATAGCTGTTTAGGACCTTCCTTTGGAAGTAACGAAGGCGGGAATGAGACCAGATAGCGCGGCGTGCAGAGTACCGGAAAAGCGTCCGAGTGGGGAACGCCTCTCTGGAGGTACCAGCCTACAAGCGCCTGCAGAATGGAGAAATGCCTGGCCAGAGGGGGGCTTCAGGTTCATTAACCAGACAACAATGTCCCAGGTCCTGAGAAACTCTCAAGACGGGCTTGCAAATGCTCCATCTAAGGACAGTGGGGTTATCTCAAAGAAAACTTCGCGGCAGTAAGCCGAGCCAAGTAGGGTAGGGGGCAGGGTGGGGGGAAAGCCAGGTATTCTCGGGCGGGCGGTGTTGGGGGAAGGGCTGCTTCAGGCTTACCGCGCAATGCCGAGGACCGAGGTCGTCTCTCAGTGACGGGCGCGCAGGCCGCGACCCAACCAGGACACCCCCGACGCCCAAGGTAGTGAGACAAGATCTTACAAAGCAAAGGAAAGAAAGTGGAAGGGCTCGGAGTCTCTCACCGCACGGAAACCGGGAGGGCCTCTTCCTCGCGGCACGGACGCTTCTGACAAAACGCTAAAATGGCGGCGGCCGCAGCAGTGACTCTGGGTAGAGAGGGGGAGGTGACCTATCCACCGGATTGGTCGTTCAATAAAGTAAATGGCAGGCGTTCCCGAAGATCCTCCTCTTGATTGGTTACCGCGAACGCCAATTACCTGAGAGGCCGGGAAGAGGTGGAAACGTCAGTAACCCCAGAGCTTTTATGCGAAAGCCAATGAGCACCAACATTGAGAAGCCGAAGCCACTGATTGGGTAAGAGGTCGGCTTGAGGGAGGAACCACAAACGTGGGTCTCACCGGCGACTGGCGGCCCGCCATTAGGCGGAGCGAGCGAGGGCCCCGGTGTGGCAGTCGGTAGCTTCATGGCGCCAACTTTGTTAAGCTTCCACGTTTCGACACTTCCATGTGCACAACGCGAAAGCATTCTGCACTCCATTTTGTCCTCTACTCCAAGCTTCCCCCTCTAAACTCCCAAACGCCACCCACCTCGCAGCCTGGATGCTGTGGACAGTAGCTTACTCAGACACAGCGCCAGGTAAGAAAACAGCGAGGACTCCCACCTGAGAAAATCAACCTTCTCAGGCCAGTCAGTAACTCGCACTGTAGCCCTGAAAGCCCCGAAGCTCCCCGCAAATTTAAAACTACTTGTAGGCAGTGAAAGGAACTCTGCAAGTCAGTGGGTCCCGCTTGACCAGGTGTGATGGCCCAAAAGTAGGCCGGCCAGAGGCAGCACCATCCAGGAGGGGAGACCAAGTTCCCTCTAGCAAGCAGCCTCCCAGGATCCAAAATGAAACAGACCCCCCCACCCCCTCCCTAAGAAAAAACGGGAGCAGCAAAGTTTTTTGTTGTTGTTTTATTTTATTGGGTGCCATCAACCAGAGCTGTAGGTTTAACATCCCCCACCCCAACCAACCTTAGAGGGAAGAGCATTTTCACAATCAGCTGTAAACAAATACAATCAAGAACATTCTTCACAGGGTCTCACTCCCTCATCACATTTTCTTCCTCACCCTTTCTTTGGCTGCTTCATTTGATCCCCTGTTCATTGAGCAAGCAACTTCAGTCAAGACCCTTTGCAAAAGCAGCTTTTTTGAAGAGGAAGTTAAAGGGGAAAGGGGGATGCAAGTGCTGGATGTAAAAACTTAAAATATGAACAAAACAAGCCAAAGCAGTGAATTGTTGATGACGAAAGGGATCATCAGGAGTGGAGATGACACAAACAGAATATACTACCACCCAAAGCAGCCACAAAAGAACAAGATTAAGGAATTTTGTAAAGCAAAAGGTGAAGTCAGAGTACTAAACAAAAAAGGTGGATTTTATAACCCAACATGATTCAGGAATCCAATGGAAGAAAACTGGTGGAGCTTATTCTAGGGTAGAAAAAGGCAAGGTCCTTAAAAATCATGACATTTGGATATGTGGTTACTAATCTTGTTCCTTCTCATCTTGGACTGTGATGCACCACCAAGACTGTTAACTGTTAACCCACAGGTTTGGTAATGAAGAAAACCAATTCTAGTTAAAGTGTGTTGCACATGCCTTTTCCAAGGGGACCAGCATTTGGTGGTAATCACAACACATAATAAGATACACATCTCTCATCTCCTTTCAGTGTGATCTTCCAATTTTTGTGTTCCAGAAACCCTGCAAACAAAGCTTTCTTCTAGAGTACCAAAGAATATGAAGTCAACTCACTCCAATCTCTACAAATCTGAGACAGGAAATACTAATCTTTGCGGGTTGTTTTTTGTTTGAGTGATAGGGATCAAACCCAGGGCCTCATGCAAAAAGCTCTACTGCTGAGTTACATCTGCAGCTGGAGACATCATTTTAGGACCACCATTCTTGCCAGTGTGCAGACACCCAAGGACACTCAATCTAATTACTGGATTTGCCTTCTGAAATCTCACCAGATCTAGTCATAACTTGCTTTTGCAAGTCACCCAACTAACCAATTAAAATATCCCAAGGCTTTTTTAAACCAATTACAACTGGGAGGGAAATCCAAACTCCTCTCCCTGGACTCTAATACCCTATCAAATCAAGTTCTTCCTGGAATCTCTCAATCTGTTTAATCACTACCACCCCTCTAGACACAAGAGCCTTATTGTACTAAGCTCAGACTGGAATATTCTTTCTGCAGATCCTTCATTGCCTGCACATACACACACACACCCCACCATTTAAAGGCTTCCTCTACTCCAACCTTGCCTTGTAACTCTATTTTTCCAAATCCTACTACTTGAAATTCTATTTTTTCATTTTCTGTCCCTCTCCTGGTTCCTGGCAAATACTTATTCCATACCATATTCCCAATGTTAAAACTGTACCTGGCACCTTGAAGACACTCCAATATTTGCTAAGTTAAAATATAAAAGAATGAATGCATGAGTTAATTTGATTACCAAAAGGAGGTGAGTTTGATTTCCAGTCAGTATTAGGTTAAGAACCTGAACCAGGCTGAGGATGTAGCTTAGCATTCAAGTTTTTGCCCAGGAGGTGCAAGGACCTGGGTTCCATCCCTAACACTGCAAAGAGGGAAAACAAAACAAAATCCTAGACACTCATCAGTACTGAAAAGATATATCTTTATTCATAGTAGCTAGTCTAATTTTCCAATCTCCCTCAACAAAAAGTAGACGGCCAAAAGCCAGAGATAATCTATGGGAAGAGATTTTGAGCACTTTGACAAATGAAGCTTTAGGAAGAGAGGTTTGTAGCTTGAATGTCTTCATATCTATGTTTATTATTTTACTGAAAACTAATGCAGCTTAAAATTGTGTGTGTGGGAGGGGAGACAACTAATCCATTATTCATCGCTCTGAGAATGACACAATGTTTAACAGACCCTTGTCTGGAACATTGTAGATACCATTTTAGTGATTCAGATTTTGTTTGGTTGGTTTGGTACCAAGGATTGAACCTGGGGGCGCCTAACTACTGAGCCACATCTCCAGTCCTTTTCATTTTTTGAGTCAGGACCTAAATTTCTGAGGCTGTCTTTGAACTTGCAATCCTTCTGCCTCAGCCTCTAAACTGCTGGGATTACAGGCATGCACCACCATGCCTGGCTTTTTTTTTTTTTTTAAGATGGGGCTCTCACTTTTGTTGCACAACTGACCTTAAATTTCTGAGCTCAAGTGATCCTTCAGCCTCAGATTCCCAAGTCTGTGGGTCTATATAGGCCTGTACTACCATGTCCAGATATTTTGATGATCAAGTTTGCTGATTTGGGAGGGAGGTGGGGGACTGCAGATCAGGCTACCAAGCTCCTAAAAGGTAAAGTGACTTGTCCCAAGTCATCCAGAATGACATTTTATCAAAAGCATAAATATGTATAAATAAGCACCTGGCTGCAAACCTTAAATAGGAGGAATAATATTACATGCATGTAAATGAGAAATGAGCCTAGATTTTTGAAAGGGAAATGTACAAAATTCCACATATATGGGTAAAACAGTAATGTCAGTGAAAACTTAGATACAAATAATCTGTATTAGCCTCACACCCTTAGGGGTGAAAATTACAATTTATACTCTTAAAAACTCTGGTTCCTGGACCAGAAATGAATTACAGATAGGATAAATGCCCAAATTCTCTATGAATGGTTGGCTTACTGGATCCCTAGGACCAAATAGGCTTCTCAAGCCTCTAATCCCCCTCCAGCCATATACCCTTAGCCACCTATAAAGTTCCTAACCTTGCACAGTAACCTTTCTTCTTATCCAACACAGAGTAGTACTGCCAGAGAATAAAGGTAGCCAAAACTGGTGTAGTCCATTGGCCTAAGTCAATCCCAGGCATAACTCATAAAAATTCACTGCCTTCACTGTAACTCAGGTGCCACACTCACAACTTCATCCAAAGTCTTTGCTCAGAGCTGTGTGCTATAGCCATCTCAATCTATGATGGCTTGCATTTAATGAGAACTTGTCACATGTTCTTATTTGACCCTCTCTCAACACTAGCATACCATAAAGATTACAAGCAAAGTCCTGGATGGTTCAAATGGTGGTTCAATTCCTCGATCAAGCACTGTTAGCCATGTGACTTTTCTTCAGTGCTGGGGATAGAACCCATATATGAGCTGAAGAAAAATTATTTAATCTATAGCCTCAACTTCCCCTCTTATAAAGTAGGTTTAGAAATATCTAGCTTGGGCCCATTGGTGTTCAACTATAATCCCAGCAACTCAAGAGGCTGAGATAGGAGGACAAAATTCAAGGCCAGCCTCAGCAATTAAGCAAGACCCTGTCTCAAAAAATAAAAAGCACTGGAGATATAGCTCAGTTGGTAAAGCATGCTTGGATTCAATCCCCAGTATCAAAACAAAACAAAAACCTATAAAAATATCTAATGTATTTTGGTTGTTATGAAGATTTTATTAACACAAAAAAAGCACTTTGTGTGTGTGTGTTTGTTTGTTTTGTGTTTGCTGAACTGAATACAGGGCTTTGAGCATGCTAGGCAAGCGCTCTGAACAACTGAGCTACATTCCCAGCCCTGAAAAGCACTTTCAACAATGTTTAGTACTACAGTGAAATGTTGGATGACAAAAATGAGGCAGAGTTCCTGTCATCCAAAATCACATGGCAAAAAGGTAGCACCAGGATTCAAACTCAGGAAACCTGAGACAAAAGTCTTATTCTCTCAGTAGTTTTCAAATCAAGTCCCACCTCCAGAAAGTATTCTCCAACGACTGGGGATACCACATCCTCTCCTTCCTAACCTAATCACTTGTCTATCATTACTTATTAACTATAACTGTTTCATCGAGGTAGGTCATTGAAACTTCCACACTGTAACTTTCTCTAGGTCAGACCAAGAGCTCAGCTACCTGAGCACTGCATTTCAAGCATTATAGACAGATATTTCAAATGATTTACAGCTAAACCTGAAATCCTATTTTATAACCTTTTTAAAGGTATAAATTTTCCATATGCTGTCCTCCTCTATTACCTAAATTCCTATTATTACACAGCATACTTGTCCATAAATCCAGTAATGAATATATTTTCATTATGATTTCACTCAACCATGGGAGTCCACAGACTTGACTTGGCTGGACAAAATGCCTGAAAAACCAATAGACTATGCAAGGACTTTGCCAGAGCTTAACTAGGGGTTATGACTAGTAGGCAGCCTACCTGTAGAGACTGGCCCCTCAGTGATAGTCCCATTCCTCCGTTACAAAAGATGGGGCCCCAGGCCCACCCTAAACAGAATTTAAAACAAGGTCCAAACTCAAGAGAGAAAGCTGGCAAGGCTAGAAGTCTCTATGTGGCCTTGTTCCAAGAATAAATCAACTAAAACTTCTCCAATGACTGCAAAGTTGTAGAGGTGACAGGTGTAAAGTTGAATGATCAGAAGATAGACTGAGAGCACATTTCCTAAAACATACATCAAATGTCCCTTCTCTCATTCACTAAATCCAACTTTTCCCAAGTTATAGGACCTTGGAAATCAAATTAAAAAATCAAAGTATGAGTGCAATATGGGATTAACACAAATGGCACAATTTAAATTAAAAAAGGGGAGTTTTAAAACATCTGCAAGAGAAAAGAAAATGACAAAATGATTTAGCTTTGTAGCTCCTTCTGGCTTGAAAGCCTGAGGGCTGAGGCAGCAAGGGTATCAGGACCTAAAAATGACAGACAGTTAAGAGTGATCAAATAGGCCAGGTCACTCTGAAGAGTTGGGGCTGCAATAAAGAACGTCAACACTGGCCCCGAAAGCACATTAAGCTTTTTGCAGGAATCATGGGATTGGGACAGTGGCAGAACTCTCACTGAAGAGAAAGGAAGATGACAGAAAGCCACATTGAAAAAGAAATATTGCAAATAACAGAGGCCACAATCACAGCCCTATAATTGACCCTCAATTTTCCAGGGTAATTAATCAAAGGTCAGCTTGTTAGCATGGCCCTCAGATCATTCCACCATCACACAGAAAAGTAATAAGAAACTTATGAAACTTCTCTTCCCATTCTTCCCCAGTCCTGCAAAGAAATAAAAAGGAGCAGCAAAGCACCCAAAGGCAAAGCAATGAGCAGAAAGAGAAGCAAAGAAAAGAGCTATGGCCCCCGTACCCCCTTGAATGACCCCATTTAGCATCCACAAATACAAGCTCATGGTTTTAAAACCACATTATTTTTGCACATTTGGCAGAGGGAAGAGGAGATCGAGGGCAAACTACTCTTGTCATAGGCATGTTCATATGACGCTAAGGAGGCAGACAACCCATCTGGACTCTTCTTGACACACATACCTCCCCAGTGAACTTTGCCCTAGCAGCCTCCCAAGTCAAAAATCTCTTAAAGCACCCTTTCCACAGGAGCATTAGTAGGTTTTCCTGATATAAACCCATCCAGCCAGTCTTATTTCATTCACCCATCATTACCAAGCCTCCATCTTGTTCTCTTGAAATTGTCATATTTTTTGCCCAGGTCCTCAACTCCCAGCTCTGGAGTAAGAGTATAGGCAGAATCCTCAATTTCTCGCCCAATTCCAGCATCCCCATATTTCATTTTACTAGCACCTCACCCACTTCCCAGTCTGTTATGACACCTCCAAATATAAACCCAGCAAGAAGACATCTGAAAACCATTAACAGATGGGCACAGGGAAAGAAGTCTCAGGTGCTGCGATGGGTTGGCAGGATGCAGGATGACACTCCATGGTGAAATTCAACAGGCGAAGTACCAGGACACCCTGGCCAGAATGCCTCACAACTGCTTCAAATTTTCCCTGCCCCCTCCTTTCTCCAACCACAGGGCAGCATCAGATAGGGACATTACTCCCACCCGACTATGGCTCCCTTCCAGGTCCCAGCCCCGGTGCTCATTAGAGCCAACTGTCTGAAGGATATACCCCACCTTGTAAACACCATAGCAGCCCATTCCCCACTTAATATTTGAGAAAAGCCAACCCCTACAACCACCCTGCTGGAGCTCAGGTTGTTTCTGGAGAAAAGGAAGGGCAAATAGCCAACCATAGGCAGAGGAAAATGGGTATTATATTACTGCATTTTGGTGTGACCAAATTGAGGGCTAAGAAGTCCAACCACTTGGTCTAGACTCTCCTGCCCTAAAGATGGCTGAAAGCTAGTAGGACGCCGATGAGCTAAATCCCACTGGGGCAGCAGAGAAATCATTCTAATTCCCACATTCAAACCCCGTTCCAAACCCACCCTGGTTTCTGAGGCTATCTGCCCTTTAGTTGTCATGACTTCCTGGATGTCAAACTGGCTCCTCTGACACTGAGTGCAATCAAGACAATGACAACCAGGTTTCCAAACTGCAAATCGCCCCAAGTTTTATTTGTAGTCCATACAAAAGGGGGGGAAATTAAGGTTTTCTAACACCACCTACTTGGGGAGATGGGGAATTGGGACTGTGCTGCTCACCATCGCTAGAACATCAGTGGTGAGCAGGGATTTGGACACATACCAACTGACTGTCCCAATAGGATCTCAGTCTCAACAGTCTACAGAGGAACAATCAGGGCCCCCTGGACTGCTGGCACAGCTTGGCGCACAGGAAATGGTTAAGCTAACCCTTTCCTGGCCTCCCTCACATCTAAAAGAAAAAGGCGCCGCCGACCTCAGCTTCAGGTTGCTTCCCCATCCACACGACCTTAAATATCGCGCACAAAAATAAAAGGGAGCCAGGAAAAAATAAAAACAAAAGTAATTCCCATTCTGGAGAGATGGGAGGCAGGGTAGAGGGGAAACCGCAGATCTAGAGCCAGTAACAAGATGTGATGCTGAGGCGAAGGAACAAAGTAGGTTACTGCCAAACACTCAAAAGGATGGTCTCCTGGGGAAGGCCCACATGGTAGAGGGAGGGGATGAAAAACCGCAATGGGAGAGGTATGGGCCAGAGTGGTTATAACCTGGGTCTGCACCCTACCTACCTCTCCCTCCCTCCCCGTGGTGCCCCATCCCCAGGATGGCCCTACATGCGGCGCTGGTAGCCAGAGTGCATCTGAGCTGCCCGCAGGTAATCATTATAGGAGCCCGAATAGCGTGCGTAATCGGAATGGGCATCGGGCAGGCGACGGTAATCCAGCGAGGACTTTGTCGGCGAGCGGCGGAACGAAAGCTGCGACTCTGATAAACGGCGGTAATCAGAGAGCTCGGCTAAACGCCGGTCGGAACCATACCTAGTCGAGAGAAGAAGACAGTTGGTGAATGAGACAATTGAGGGGAGGGCTCCAGATGGGCATGGGGGAGATGCCAATGGGGACAGGGAGGGTGTGATCAGATTGGTCTCCAACAGTTTGGTTTCCTTTTGTCAGAAGGTTCTTCACCCTATCCAGGCCAAGAAATCAAGCCTGGGTTCAACTCATTAGGAAACCAAGCCTTCCACTGAAGCCCTCCTTTCCGAAGTGGACAAGGTGAATTTTGGTCTATAGTCCCAAACCACAAACAAAATATCCCCACCCATGGGTCCTACACAAAGACCTTGGTTGTTTATCAACAGAACGGCGGATGAAAGCAAGGTCCCCAACTTCCCAGAGTGTGGACGCATCTCATAAACTTGCCTTCAGCCATTAAGTGCCAAAAGGACTACTCTTTCACGCCCACCCCCACCAACACCAGGACAACCAGGTAACAGGCTTAAGAATCCCTGAGACATAGGGAAAGGGTATGAGCCACAATCCTGCAGGCAGTGGCTCCTATGGCACCTGGGCTAGTCTAGAATGGTGACATTTTCCCAGCCTGACTGGTACCACCCCAGGCTGAGCTCTGTGCTCCACCTGAACCCTGGTGACCAGAAAAGTTCACAGACACCGACCCCCTCGGCCTCTGCACACCCCACAGGAGTAAAGGAGAAAAGACCGAGGAAGGGGCCTAAAATTCCCCTCCCATGCCAACCTCAGCCCCTTGCCCTAAGCCCCAGCTGGGGGCAGAGGCGGGGGGGCATACAGTACCTTTTCGACATGGCGACAGCCTTTTTGTAGGGATCGTCGTAGCTGGCCCGGGGTGGGGAGAGGCGGGTACGCTCATAGGGCGGCGGGGTGCTGTTGGCGTTGGCAACGGCCCCCTGGGACATGGACAGGTAGGCTGCAGACGGCTGACCTGCCCCATCGTAGGCATTGCCCGGCTGGCCACGGTAGGAGGCAGCAGCCTGGGGATGCTGCTGGGCAGCATAGGAAGCAGCCAATGAGGCTGATGACTGAGTGCGGTAAGGAGCTGCCAGGGTGGCAGAAGGCTGGGCCCCGTAGGCAGCTGCGGCACCATAGGAGCCAGTGGCCGCAGCAGCCGACTGAGCCCCATAGGAGCCTGACAGGCCCATCGATGCTTGGGCCCCATAACTATTCAGTTGGGTCTGGACAACTGGCTGGGCCCCATAAGAGCCAGCCATTGGGGTAGTGGCTTGTGCAGCATAGGCGGCTGGCTGGCTGGCATAGGCAGCAGCTGTGGCTGGCTGTGCCACATAAGCAGCAGGCTGGGAAGAGTAGGAAGCAGCCTGCTGTGCAGCATATGGGGCAGACTGGGCATTGTAAGAAGCCGAGGGCTGGGCACTGTAAGAAGCTGCCTGGGCTCCATAAGCTAGCGAGGAGGCTGCAGACTGGGCCCCATAGGAGGCAGCCTGAGCCCCGTAGGAGCCTAGAGAGGAAGCTGCTCCCTGGGTGTTGTAGGAGGAAGCAGCTGCACGAACCCCATAGGAAGAGGCAGCCTGGGCGCCATAAGAGGATGGCTGGTTACCATAGGAGGCAAGGGAGGAGCCCTGAGCCCCGTAGGAGTTGAGCGAAGAAGCTGCCGCTGCCTGACCCCCATAGGAGGAGAGGGCTGAGGCTGAGGGTTGGGCTCCACCATATGGGCCGAGAGAAGAAGCTGCGGCAGACTGGGAGCTAGGGCTAGCCAGCTGGCCCCTGTATGGGGCCCCAAGGGAGACAGAGGGCTGAGCGCGGTAAGAGGCTGCCTGGGCTGTCATGGGCTGAGTCCGATAGCCGACACCCAAAGAGGCAGAAGGCTGGGCCCTGTAGGCAGCTCCCAGCGACACTGAGGGCTGGGCCCGGTAGGTGGCTGGCTGGGCCGTCAGAGGAGCCACATAAGAGGCTCTGGGAGGTGAACGGCGCAGGGGGCTTCGGTCGCGACCAAAGAAGGGTGGCGTGGGCTGACGGGCTTGCCCATCAAAGCCACCAGTGCTGTTGCCAAAAGCCTGTTGGTAGTCGAAGGTGGCAGAGAAGCCACCAGTTCCAGGGAATGCCGTATCCCCAGCCCCTGGTTTCTTGGTCTTGTCCCCAGACTGGATAGCCAGGCCAGGCCCCTTCTTCTGACCCTTGGTTGAGAGTTCCACGTTGATGCGCTTGCCCTTCACTTCTTTGCCGTTGAGCTGCGCGATGGCGGCTTTGGCATCTGCTTCCTTCTCCATGTGAACAAACGCGTAGTCTGATAAAGCAGCAGACAGAGGGTTAGCAATTAGGGGGGCAGGGCATGCTACCCGATGGGTCCCAAATTGGATACAACAGCACCCAGCTGTTGCCAGTTACCTCCAGGCCACCAAACCCTCCTCTCCAGGAGTATGTCATAAAATATTGGCTCCCACATAACAAAGCTTCTGACTGTCCCAAAGAGTCACCTTTGACTAGGGCTTTTTCCCATTCTCCCCTTTCCCCCTGCCACTTCACCCAACTCCCTGGTGAGAAAAGAAAGAGTAAAGATGAACTGCAACACAGGATAAAAATCTTCACAGCTACTGTAAGAATAAACCAGCAGACAAAACAAAGAAAGGGTTTCTGGATCACTCAATTATTCAGTGTTCTCATCCCATGCTCACCAAACACCACCACTCACCTTTGACACTTAGCTCTCAAGCACTAGAAACAACTACTCACATTTTGGCACAAGCCATTTCTCAGCCTAGATTAATTAAGGTGAAAGAGACTCAATTCAGGCAAGAGACTACAAAGAGCAAGCAGTTCACAAAATTCCTCCAATATAATCTCCCCTCTTTTCATATTACTTTCCAATTTTCAAAGTACTTTCATGCACACAACCTCACTTGGGCCTTACAACAATCCTGTAAGGTGGCACGACAAAGGATCATCATCTCCACTTTACTGCTGGGCAAACATGTTCAAGAATTTTTATGCAGCTTACCCTTGCCCAAATCAAAGTATATTAATGCCAGGACCAGTTTTAGCTCTTCTATGCCCCATGCCCCTTTGCTACACCAATCTGTCCTTGGGACAGATTGGTGTAAGGTATAACTGTGTAGTATGAAAAAAAAATGTAAGCTTAGAAAGAGAGATGCTAGACCCTATGTACATCTACAAGGTTAAGGGAATGGAAACTAAGACCCCCTCCCCCTCAGGCATATTACATCCTCCACCACTTCCTCTTTAAAGGACAGAGAGGTATACCTTATCCTTTGGAGTTCTGTTCATAAGACAGACTGCACACAGGAAAGACCTGGTTTCTCAGCTATGAGGCAAGAAGCTGTAATCACTGCAAGCTAGAAGGTCACCCCTGAGGCTTTCATTCAAGACCTGAATGAATTGTGTGAGGAAGAGGAACTAAGACAGGCTATAAATCTCAAAACTGAACTATTCATCTACTACAGAAGAAAACTTTAGAAAGGAAAAAAAAATTCTCGGGGTTGTGTCCATACTAGAAATTGTAGAAATTGCAATGGTGCAAACAGGACCTGAAGAACAATGAGAGGAGCTTGTCCCTGAGCTCTGCAGTTAAAGGCCCTATGGTTATTTTAAGAAAAAAAATCCAAATGCTGGGATCCAATCTCTGTCACATTAGTTTAAAAAATAAAAAGATACCTCGAAGAAGTTACCAACATCCTATTTTCCAATAAAAGATATCCTTTTTATGACCTTCAAACAAGTGTCCTTATTTTTAGAAATTTTCATTTTTAAAAATAATGGAGATACCCTCGCTTGCATACCCACAGATCTATTTCTCCTAAAGAATATTATCTTTCATCTCTAATAAAACACAATGTCATCTGTACACACAAACTTGGAACCTTCTAAAGATGATAAAAGAACAAAATGAACTATCTCAACTCTCAAGTCTTCAACACTCCCACAGACAGAGCCTGATTCCTTATTTACCAATTATGAAAAGCTAAGCATTCCATTTCACTTGGCCACACAGTACTAGAATTATCCTCTGTTCTTCATTTTGGGTAGCTAGCTAAAAACAGTAGCAGGTGGTCTAACGTCTCTAAAAACAGAGACTGTGCTGACCCTCAGGAATGGCAAAACCACCTAGAGAATGCAATGACAAGCAGAAAAGCTCACTCAAGGTAAAGAGAAAACAGGAAGATCTGCTAGAGCCTGTAGGCAGACTGGGGGAGGGGGGATGAAAGGGGACAATCTCCAGGCACTGTGAGGGATTAAGGAAACACTACATTCCTGATTATTTGGTCTACAAATTCCCCCCAAACATCCATTGTCTACTCCCTACATAGCTGGGTTTTATTAAGAGATCAAGGAATAAAATTTAAAAACTGAGATTTCAGGTCTGGAGATGTAGCTCAGTAAGCAGAGCTCATGTTTAATATGTGTGAGGTCCTAGGTTCAATTCCCTGCACTGCAAAAAGAAAAGGCGGGGTTGGTTTGATTTCACATGTTCAGTTCAACTGACAGCCCAGATGAACTATGTAACTGATGATGGGGGAAGATACAATTATAGCCAAATTATATCTAAGTTTCTAAGCCTGATATCTGAAAGGAATTATAACTAGGTTTCCAAATGACTGAATCACATCAGGGTTAACTGTGTCCCATCACACTGAGTAGCCAAATTCAGGCCTAACCCCATCAAAGATGCCCAGAATCCCAATTCCTTCCCAGCCATCAGAGTAGCAGAGATCCGAAGAACTCCAGGAACTCTTTTGCCTGGATAGTTAGCTCAAAGTAATCTCTCCATTAAGACTAGCATTAAACCTAACAAGTAGTTCTGCAGATACCTCCTAATGGTCTGATGACATCACAATCCCTCTAGTACCAAAGTTAAGAGAATCCAGAAAAACAACTTTTCCTATCCTAAGATGATTTTTAAAAAACTTTGAAACTATAGAGCTCGGTATATAAAGGATGGCTACCCACACAAGAGAAGGGATAATTTTCCTCTTCTGACTCAGACCTCCCCTGAAGTCTGCAATGGCCAAAGTCTGCAAGTGGTTCTTGAAGCTGTTCATCTTTGAACACCCAATAGGACACAGCTGCAGTGAGTGGTTACCACTGTTGCTATGGAGATTTTTGGTCTACAAATCATATCTAAGCTCCTAGAGTAACCAAGCAACCATGTTTTTCTCCTGTGAAATAAAACAGAGCTAGCTGTCCTGTGCTTTTCAAAGACTTGACAGGGCTGAGGGTGTCGCTCAATGGTAGAGTCGCTAGCACAGCATGTAAGGCCCTGAGTTTTAACCCCAGAACTGCAAACCAGAAGACCTGACAGCAAATCAAATGCTCATTCACAGTCAAGAAATGAGTAAGCTATTTATTGAGCCAGTCTCTTCTATAACATTCCCAACTTTAAATCCTAAGTTTTTTCACCCCTAAGAACTATAAAGACATCAGTGAAGGATATCAGTGCATCAGGTGCTATTGCATATAAGCCTAACAAACAACAATGGAAGACACCTCCCTGAGGAAGTCAAAGCATTTCAGCTAAGAAATGTTTACAAAGGAACAAAATGCACAAAATTTTCCCTCTAACTCTCACAGGGAATCAGCCAGAAATTCTAAAACTCATGTAAAGTTATCATGCACTTTACCACCACCACCACCACCACCCTTCCCCGGGTCACTTAGTGTTGATCCCAAACAAATTCAAGAACATTTTTGGCTTTCTCTATCACTTGAGAACAAGCTTCTTGATCATGAGTTTCATAGAGATTGCCCCCAAGTACTGATTCTAGACTCTCAATCTACCAGTCACCCTGCCTAACAACTACAAAAGAAACCTAACAGATTAATTAAACACAAAATTCTCATACCCCTTGCTGGCCAAGTACCCAATCTGACACCCTCCCACTCTTTCATTCTCAACAAAATCAAAAACCCATGCACCATACATCCTGCCTCAGAGCACCCAGCAGGAAAGCCCGATTCCGGATAGTCTCGTGGACTTGCATAACCTAAGTTGAGGAAAATAGAATGGAGTATTAATGCAGAATAAGAACTTGTTCCTAGCAAGGGACACAATGACCTTTTACATTTCCCCAACTTGTGGAAAGGACAAGGAATGGCCAAAGATGTGCCTTTACCGGACAACAAATGAAATATCTTTGGTGACCATGAACAAGCAACTGCACCCATTTTTCTCATCCTCAAAACGTCTCACACAGGGTAAGAGCAGGCATGAATCCAACACCAGGAGGGCATCACATACTCCCAGGTGCATCCTTGAAAATAACAGGGCAAAGTTAACTCAGATCTGTTCCCAAGTGGAACAAAGACAGGCCACATATACACAAGGGTTGACCCATCAAATCTTCCCCAAAAGAGAAAGAACTTAGGGGATAAGAACCCAGAATATTAAAAAAAAGAAAAAGAAAAGAAAAGAAAGAAAAAGAAAAAAAGAAAAAGAAAAAGTCGACTGGGCTCCAAAAAGGAAATCAATCCTAAATTATGGTGACACATTTTTCTCAAAGAAAAGGCAAACTAGGGATCTGCTCTGAGAATTAATTCAAGCAATGACAACTCTCAAGTAAATCGTTTTCAGCCAATGTTTAAGGAAGAATTCTCACACATCTCTCCCCATAATCCCCTCAGCCAAAGTATGCCCCCTTGCAAGTCTCCAAGCTTATGAAAGAATGACACTGCCCTGGGGCATCAGTTTGGCAAGTAAAGCTATACAAAAGGGGCCCTCATAAAACAAATCTCCTTCCACAAGCAAAAAGGTCAGGGTTTCCAGTTAACAGATCTAAAATCGAGCCCAAAGGGTGGGGAAAGAGGGAAAACAGGTTTAAGGGAGTTGGACCACAGAGCTGCCACGTCTAACCCATCAAATACTGAAAACACCAAAGTGGCTCGGAAGGGGCCCTTCCTGTACCCATGAGGAGACCCATGCCAAACAATACTAAGAGATCCCAGCCCGAGAAACGTCCAAGGGCCCCGTTACCTTCCGCTTGGGAGCATTCATCGGGAGGGAACACGAGGGCGGCCTTGGGGCGTCAGCCCCCACCTTTTCCCTCTTCCCTTGCTCTGACCGACGTCTGGAGAGGAAGTGGGGAAGTGGCGAAATCTTCCCCGCTCCATGATCCGGCTTGTGCCCGTCACTTCCCAATTTCCGCTCGGTGCCAGGCCCAGGAGACCAGAAGACGCGCCCCCGGTACACTCGCAAGTCTCTGGCGCGTCCCCGGCCCCGTGGTTCGGCTCGCAGTGGCCGCCGCACCCTCCCAGAGCCGCTTCCTCCCACTTGGTGAACGGTGCCTGGACCGCAGGGGAGGAGGGTGGCTCTGCCCAATGCACCCCCAACACCTCTGGCCTCGCCCCAGCGCACTTCCCCACCCGGCCCAACCGCGCAGTGACCGACCCCCGGGTAAGGGGCGTGGCTAACAGGCAGAGTGCCCCGAGCGCGCCCCCGCCCCCGAGCGTGCCTCCGTGTTACCTTTTACCACGTCACACTCGATGACGCGTCCGCGGCGCTCGAAGAGGCTGCGCAATTCCTGGCTCGTGCATGCAGCCGACACATTGCCCACGAAAATCTTCCAAGTGTTCAGCGGCCTTGGGCGCGACATCTCCACCACGAGCGCGCGCCCCGGCCGCAGCTCGTGGCCGTGCAAGGCCTCGATGGCGCGCAGCGCGCCTGCGTTCTCGCGCATGTGCACGAAGGCAAACTGTTTCATGACGGCGCAGCTCATGACCGTGCCGTAGGGCGCGAAGAGGGCTGCCAGCTCCTCCGGCGTTGTATCCGCCCCGTCGACGTTGCCCACGAATATCTTCATTTTGCCGCCGCAGCCGCCTTCCCGGAGAGCCGGGACCGCTCCTCCAGCGACAGCCTAGACGTCCGACCGACCGGCAGTCCTCCCCAGGAATGGCTGGCGACCGAGAACCCCGCCGCGCAGGCGCGCTGATCTAGCCAATCGGGACGGGCATCCCGCGCGTGCGGCAGCCAATCATAGAGACTGAAAGAAGATGCGCTCGGGCGCAGCCAATCCCAGAGGGCCTGGAGCCCGCTCGTTAGCAGAGGGGGTGGGAGAGGGACGACGACGCGCGACCAACCGCCGCTGCCGGGGGGAGGGGAAGGAGGGTTGGAGAGGAGGGAGCGCGCGCGGGCTGCGCGGGCGGCAGAGGCCTAGTTGGAGAGGCGGCCTCTGGCCTGGGTGGGGCCCCGACTCCTGGGCCCAAAGGAAAACTTTGTTCAGTCGCAAGTCAGGGCTCCTCCCATTCTGGCAGTCTTAACTAACCCCGTGCCTGGAGACGGCAGCGTGAAAGACCCGAGGAAGGCCAGGCCTGGCGGGAGAAACCGGAACCAACCCCTCTAGTCAGCAAACCGCCCCGGGACTGTGCAGGGCGTCCGGGGGTCCGGAGGCGTCTACCCCAGGAGTCCTGGTGCCATTAACTCAGTCTTTGCAGGCACATTCCCCCGGGTTGCCGGGGTCCGGGTAGACACTGCAGACAGCGAAAAATTAGAGCCCGTGCCTGCCGTGATGGAATTTTCAGTCGAAAAATAAGGAAATGACTCTTGGATCTTTGACGTTTTCCACAATTAAAACATTTACAAAATGGAAAATTAAAATAATCCTTGAAGAGGCAAAAATTGAGCCTCACAAAAGAAAGGAAAAGTTTTAAACCGACAGATTTAAGTATGTAAAGATTTGTACATGGCAGAAGACACACCAAAAACAAAGTCGTGTGACAAATTCGCAAATATTCTTCACATGTTCATTCAACATACTGCATGGAACACCTGCCATGTAGATGTTACAGCATCAATGATATAGGAGTTGTGGTTTGGATCTGAACCCGAAGGCTTATATGTGGAAGTCTTGGTCCCCAATATAGCACTGTTAAAAGGTGAGGCTTTGGGGAAGTGACTGGATTATTATTTTTTTTAAAGAGAGAGTGAGAGAAAGAGAGAATTTTTTAATATTTTTTTTTTAGTTCTCGGGGGACACAACATCTTTGTATGTGGTGCTGAGGACCGAACCTGGGCCGCACGCATGCCAGGCAAGCGCGCTACCGCTTAAGCCACATCCCCAGCCCTAAGTGACTAGATTATGAGGGCTTCAACCACATCAATGGATTAATCCGTCTGATTTGTACCTGAAGGGGCTACTAGGAGGTGGTGAAAACTGTAAGAGGTGGGACCTATTTAAAGATGTAGGTTTTTGTCTGCCATCTCCACAATTGATACTCCCCCTGCACCCTCAACCATCTCCCCATCCCCACCTTTTCTGTGGCCATGGGGATGAGCCACTCTGCTCCACCATGCTCTTTCCCCCATGATGCTTTCCTTTATTATAGACCCAAAGCAATGGAGCCAAACAACCATGGACTGAAATCTCTATAATCTTGAGCCAAAATAAATATTTCCTTAATTAAGTGGATTTTCTCAGGTATTTTGTAACAGTGATGAAAAACTAACACAGCAGTGAATAACAACAACCAAAATAACAAAATCTCAATCTTCTCGGAGCTCTATATTATGATGGGGAGAGAGAAAATAAACACAGCAGTTAGATGGTGATGAAGAATTCAAGTAATCAAGATGCCATCCTCTGAGGAAAGATCATTCCAGCTGGAAAGTATAAGTCAAAAAGTTCTGGAGCAGGAGCAAATCAGGCTGGTTCCAGAAAGAGCAAAGAGCCAGTATCCCTGGAGCCTGGAAAAGGGAATAATAGGAAGAGAAGAAAGGGGGAAGGGTAATGCCACACCTTGTGGGTCATTGAATTACTTTGGTTTTCATTGTAAGGCTGGAAGTCTATGGAGGGCATAGAACATAAGGGTTGATCTGATATGACATCTGTTTCATAGTTTTATAAGTATTCTACCTCCTCTTAAGGTGAGTAAAAAGACTATAGAGGAAACAATTGTTTCCTCAGAATAATTATCGCCACTGCAAAAGTCCAGGAGAGAGATGATATGAACAAGGTTGAATTAAGGAAAAGTGATCAGATTAGATGTAGTTTGATGTCAGCTATCACTGCTGTGATTGGATGTGAGTTGTGAAAGGGAGGAGTTAAAGACGACATGGAGCACATGGAAGCATGGAGTTGCCATTTACTGAGATGGGCTACATTATGAGAAACACTTGCTATGAAAATCAGAAATTCAGTTTTAGAGATTGCTATGATCTGAATGTTTGCATCCCCCAAATCCCCTAGTTGAAACCTGAGTGATGGGGTTAGCACGTAAAGCAGGTGGTACATACCTGTAATCCTAGCAGCTCAGGAGGCTGAGGCAGAAGGTTTGAAAGTTCAAAGCCAGCCTCAGCAATTTAGTGAGGCCCTAAGCTATTTAATGAGCCCCTGTCTCAAAATAAAAAAATTAAAAGGGCTGAGAGTATGGCTCAGTGGTTAGGTGCCCCTGGGTTCAATTCCTGGTACGAAGAAAAAAAAGACTGAAACTCGTGCCCTGTTGAAAGATGCCCCAGCCAGGTGTAATGGCACAGGTCTGAAATCTCAGCAACTTGGGAGCTGAGACAGGAGGATCGTAAGTTCAAACCAGCCTCAGCAACTTAGTAAGACCATGTCTCAAAATAAAAAGGACCTGGGATATAACTCAGTGGCAAAGCACCCGTGGATTCAATTCTCAGCACCAAAAATAAATAAGTAGATACCCCAGTAGCCAGTTGTGACTCAGGAAGCTGAGGCAGAAAGATTGCAAATTCAAGGTTAGTCTGGAAAAATTAGTGAGACTCTGTCTCCAAATAAAACTTAAAAGAAGGGCTGAGTTGTGCTCAGTGGTAGAGCAGTTGCTTACATGTGTGAGGCCCTGAGTTCAATCCCTGGTTCCAATAAAAAATTTTAAAAAAGGAAAAGAGCATCATGGGCAATTGAATGTGTCTGGAGTTCAGGACTGAAGGTATAAATTTGGAAATCTTAATAGTTAATATCTATACTATACAAATAACTGCAACAAACTGATGAAGAAAAAATTAGGCAAATGATCAAGCATTTGAACTGACAGTTTTATAGAAAAGAACTGCAAATGGCCAATAAATAAACTGCAGTCACAGGGAAATTCAATTTCCTAAGAAAATGAAAATATTTTTTCACCTTTTCAGATTTGCAAAAGTATTGCCATCTATTGCTGAGAAAACCACATTCATATACGGATGATATCATGAATTCTACATCCTTCTTGAGAAATATTCAGACAGTATCGAATTTTGTGCTCAAGATTTTGTGGGTTTTTATTTATTTGTGTGTGTGTGTGTGTTTTTGGGTTTTCCATTTGTTTGTTTTGTTTTTTGGTACTGGGAATTGAACCCAGGAGCATTCTACCTCTGAGCTACCATCCCTAGCCCTTTTTATTTTTATTTTTTTATGAGACAGTATATGGCTAAATTGCCCAGGCTGGCCTCCAACTTGTGATCCTTCAGCCTCCCAAATTGCCAGGATTACAGGCATGCACCACCATGCCAAGTTTGTCTTCTTTTTAAATATATAAGATTTTTTTATTATAGTAAAAGATATATAACATAAAATATTATTTAAACTCTACTCAAGTGCACAGTTCAAAGGTATTAAGTACATTCTCATTATTGTGCAACCATCACCACCATGCATCTCAGAACATTTTTATATTCCCCAGCTGAAACTCTGAACCCATTAAATACTAATCCCTAGAGCTGGAATGGTGGTGCATGCCTGTAATCCCAGCAGCTCTGAAGGCTGACACAGGAGGATCGGGAGTTCAAAGCCAGCCTGAGCAATAGAGAAGCACTAAGCAACTCTGTGAGACCCTATCTCTAAATAAAATATAAATAGGGCTGGGGATATGGCTCAGTGTTGAGTGCCCTTGAGTTCAATCCCAGTACAAAAACAAACAAACAAACAAAACACCTAACTCCTTTCTCCCCTGCCTGGAAACCACTATTCTGCTTTCTTTCTCTGTGAAATTTGACTACTCTAATTATTTGATATAAGTGAAATCATACAATTATTTGTTCTGTTACTAGCTAATTTCACATAGCACTTCAAGATTGATCTATGTTGGAGCAGGTATCAGAATTTCCTTCTTTTTAAGGCTGCATAATATTCCATAGCATGTATATACCACATTTTGTTTATCATCCATCAGTATACCCTTGGGTTGCTTCCACTTTCAGGCTATTATAGACAATGCTACTATGAACATTGGTGTACAAATATTATTTGAGACCTTGCTTTTACTTCTCTTGGATATTAAACAATATCCTGAAATTCCACCCAGTAGTGAAATTGCTGGATTTTGCTTGTTTTTTAATGGAAGTATAATTTATAGACAGTGATACTTTCCCTTTCTGGTGTATAGTTCTTTGAGTTTTGACAAACACCCCTATGACCATCATAATTGAAGTATAGAATAGATCTATCACCATAAAAAGCTTCCTCATGATGTCTCTTTGCAGTCAACTCCCATGCTCAAGCTTCTGGCAAACACTTATATGTTTTCTTTCACTATATTGTCTTTTCCAAAATATTGTTTATTAAATAGAGTCACATATATGTCGCTTTTCGAGTATAGCATCTTTCACTAAACAGTGCATCTGATATTCATCCATGTCATTGCTTGTATCCATAGTTGGTTCTTATTATCAATGATTGACATCATATGAATGTACTACAATTTGTTTTTCCATTCCACAGTTGAAGGACATCTAGATTGTTTCCATTTTTTGGAGGTTATGACTAAAAAGTTTGTGTACAGGCATTTGGGCAAACAGGTTTAATAAACCTTGGTAAATATCTACAAAGCACAAGGTCATTTTGAGCAATAACAAGATTCTATAAAGTGTTGAGCACTATGTTAAACACTATGTTAAGCCCAGTAAATGGAGCTATTAGGAAAGTTTGCTACAAAATTTTATTATCAATCAAATTAAAAGAATGTATATGAGTGGGGACATATCGCAATGGTGGAGTGCTACACACAGGAGACCCTGGGTTTGATCTCCAGCACCCCCTACCACACATACATAACAGAGGAGAATTTGGGGGGACTGGAGGATAATCCTGAATCCCATTTTTACAAAAAAAAAAAGACACACCTCTCTTCTGTTTTGTTTTGTTGTTGCTAGGGATAAAACCCAGGGGCTGATACATACTGGGCAAATACTACCACAGAGCTATAACAAGCCCCATTTTTTTTTTAAGTTGGGACTTAAAAAAAAACTTTGGCATGCTTCAAAATCACCTAGAACACTCTTAAAAACAGTTTCTAGTCTTTAACCCAGCATTTCTTCCAGGCATGGTGGCAGGCACCTGTAACTCCAGCAACTCAGAAGGTTGAGGCAGGAGGATTGCAAGTTCAAAGCCAGCCTCAGCAATTTAGCAAGGCCCTAAGCAACTTAGGGAGACCCTGTCTCAAAATAAAAAATAGAAAGGGCTGGAATGTGGCTTATAGGTTAAGCATCCCTGGGTTCAATCCCCGATACAAAACAAAACAAAAAAGTTTCTGGCCAGGCGAGGTGGCACATGCCTATAATCCCAGTGGCTGAAGCAGGAAGATTGTAGAGTTCAAAGCCAGCCTCAGCAAAAGCTAGGCGCTAAACAACTTAGTGAAACCCTGACTCTAAATAAAATACAAAACAGGGCTGGGGATGTGGATCAGTGGTTGAGTGCCCTTGAGTTCAATCCCAGTATCAAAAAGAAAGGGGTGCGGGGAGAGGAACAGGGAGAGGGAGAAGGAAAGAAGGAAGAAAGGGAAGGAGGGAGGAGGAAGGAAGGAAGGAAAGAAGGAGTGAGCTCCATATCTAGCCCCATGCCGTGGCACCTGTAATCTTAGCTACTCAGGAAGCTGAAGCAGGAAGATCTCAAGTTCAAGGCCAGCGTCGACAACCTAGGTAGACCCTGTCTCAAAATAAAAAAATAAGAAAGGCTGGGGATATAGCTCAGTATTTGCCTAGCATGCATGGGACCCTGAATTCAATCCCCCAGTACATAAAAAGAAGGGAGGAAGGAAACAAGGAGGAAGGAAGGGAGGAAAGGGAAAAGGAAGTGTTTATAACAGAGCCTGGAACTTAATACTATTATATAATAAGCACAATACAGGTATTTGCTAATATGATGAAAATTTCCTTTTTAAGTAAGTTTAAAAGTGAATCAATTTAAAGAAAATTACTTGGTAAATTATAGCACAGATGATTTATAGACATGGTGAAAACTGAGGGGTAGGGCCTGAAGTTGCAGCTCAGTGGTAGAGCACTTGCCTAGCATGTGTGAGGCACTGGGTTCAATTCTCAACACCATATAACAATAAGCAAATAAAATAAAGGTCTATCAACAACTAAATAATGTTCAAAAAAACTGAGGGGTAGCACAGAAATGCTTGAGTTTACAAAGAGTTTTTAAATATTTTTTTTTAGTTGTCAATGGACCTTATTTTATTTATTTATATGCAGTGCTGAGAATGGAACCCAGTGCCTCACACATACTAGGCAAGCGCTCTACCACTGAGCTACAACCCCAACCCTTGAGTTTGAAAAGATTTTCAAACTGTACTCCCTAGGGTTCTAGGGCTTTGGGGGAGTCCTGTGACAGGACTCAGCATCTTTGGTTGCAGATATACTTCTGTTTTGCAGATGTGGCTTCAAGGCATCTCAACAGTGTTCTGCAATATGCAAACAATTTAGAAATCACATAGCTCAGAGTTCAGAAAGAGAGCAGCTAATGGGCATGTTGATCTCTTAAGAGCGTTAACTGAGTGGTAGGGAATGGTGAGTAGTTCAGCTCAAAACGGTTAAGCCCTGCTGTAATTCCAGAATGGAGGTGTAAGAAGGTCAGGGATTGGCTGTGGACAGAACCCAGAGATTTCTGTAATGGCCAGGAGGTAGGGAAGACATCCTGGATCTCAGGCTTAAAAGGATTTGACTCCAGGGACCAAGGGGAATAGGAATACAACCGCGTAAGTTTTGTCAGAAGGAACAGAGTCCAAGGCTGGCACTGGAGGTGGTGCCAGCATCCTTGAAGTGGAAAACAGGCAGGGCCTAGGGAATGGGAACAGAGCCAGGAGCCCCAAAGCCAAAGCCAACTAACTATAAAGCCCCCTCCTGATTCTAAGCAAGTGGCACAGGGGCAAAGTTTGTACTTCACCAGGTTGAAAAAGCAGTTTTGTTAAGGATAGGAAAGCCTAACGTGGCATAGGGTGGGGGTGTTGGGGGAACAGCTGAGGGGAGCCCCAAATCCAAGGCCCATGTGCTATTTTGGTTAACAGCCACTGGCTGAGAGAGGAATTTTGCTGGGGTTGTCTCCAGGGGCCCATGTGGCCTCAGAATCACAGCTTCAGCTCCCTTAACTTAGCATGTACCAGGCTTTCTGCCAAGCACTCAGTAATTAAGACTTAATTAGGTTAATTAAGAGTTTTTTTTTTTTTTTACTTGTGAGTTGATAAAGAAATCAACTTGAGCCAGATTAATTTTAAAAGAGTATGGGGTCCTAAAGTTCCTACATTCTTATGAGTCCAACCACAGGGAGAAACTACAACTAGATCTGCTCTGATTTCTCAAGGAATGCAGGGGCTAGCACAGGTGGAGTTGATTTGATTCCAGTCAGCCAAGTGAGGAGAAAAGGGAGGCCACACACAGGAATACAACTGCTGTGGCCCTTCACTATTACCCTAAAGAGGAAGAGGGGCCTGAGGCCTGGTGTGTGGAATTTTTTTTTTTTTTTTTTTGGCACTAGGGATTGACCCCCCCTTTTTTTTTTTTTTTTTTCCAGTTGTAGTTGGACACAATACCTTTATTTTATACATTTTTATGTGGTGCTGAGGCTTGAGCGCCTCATACATGCTAGGAGAGCACTCTACTACTGAGCCACAACATCAGCCCCAATCCCAGCCCTTTTATTACTTTTTATTTTGAGACAGGGCCTCGCTAAATTGCTGAGGGCCTAAGTTCCTGAGGCTTGCTTTGAAATTGTGATCCTCCTGCCTCAGTCTCCCAAATGCCTGGGAATACAGGTGTGTGCCACCACTCCTGGCCAGTGTGTGGATTTTAATCCAGGATTTTTGGCTTCAAAGCTAAGGAGTAGCCCTGGGGCAAAACACAGAGCAGAAAGACTATGTTCACCAAGTCCATTAAGGGACACAGAGAGACAAAAGCAATGTTGCATATGAAAATAAAAGTTTAATTTGCCAAAGGAACCTCACAGTGACCCCTATATGCCCTGTGCCCAGTCCTCCTGGGCCTGAGCAAGCACAACTCACTCTTCTTCCTCTGTAGGGGGAAGGTGCTCAGCTGGCAGGACAGAAGAGAATCAAGGCGAGGCCCTGCTCAGAGGTGAGCAGGAGGCTGGGCTGAGTCCTTTCGGCCCTCACCAGCGATGGGCCGGCCTCGCTCCTCCCAGATGGTGAGGCCGTCACAAGAGCAGATCTGCTTGGGGTTTTGGAAAAGACCAGCGGAACGTGCAATGATGCCACAGGCCAACCTGAAGAAGGATGTATGGTCAGAGTAGACCCTTGTCTGGTACCTGCCAGGGTCCCATGTGTGCCACTGGCAGAGAACAGCCTCCTCTTGAGGGCAGTTACCCACCTCTCCCCGGAGTTTCCTGTGATCTTGGATAAGGGATGGCCACCCCGGCCCAGGTCATCTTCTCCCTCATCAACAACCAGGCTGCGACCAATCACGTCCCACACCTTTGAAGGGTGACAACAGTCTCAGAATCACTGTCCCTTTGGGAAGGGCCCAACCTTATTCCCAGCTCACCTTCAGCAGCTCATCCTCTATCCGGAAGACAGCTCGGCCATCAGCATCAGCATGGACATTGCCCAGGTCTCCGCGGTGCTAGTTTGAGACACAGTGGGAAGAAGGGTTACATGGGGGCACAGATATTGTTATCTTCTGGCTTTGCAGTATCTGATTTCTCTTCCCACTTCCCAAAACCACCAATTTCTTCCTGTGGGCCCAGTCAGTAGGATCAAGGGATGTTCTGGAACTCAAGGAAGGCAACTTGGACACTCCTTCCCTGAACTCAAATCCTAGGGGAAATGCCAGCACCCTGGAAAGGGCCAGCATCCCCATTCTGGGCAATCACCCCTATTGGACCAGCCTGTCTTTCCTACATTGTCCAGCCCTACTTGCAGCCTTGATAGCCCAGTTCTTGCTTCTTTCCAAGCCCAGTTCTCCAGCCTCCTTTGGCTCTGCAGGCCCTTGGCAGTCTTCAATTCCCCTAGGCTTAAGTTGTGACAGTTGGCTTCTCTAACCATCACAGGAGCCAGCATCACTTCCCTGACTCCTGGCTCAAGGAAAGAAAGAAGAAACATGAGAGGGCAAAGGGCCTGTCCTGGCTCCAGAAGCTGGGTTTCCCCCCTTCTTCCTAGAAGGTAAGAAAAGCATCTAGCCAGGCATGATGGCACATGCCTGTAATCCCAACAGCTCAGGAGGCTGAGATTGGAGGATCGTGAGTTGAAGCCAGCCTCAGCAAAATCTCAGTGAGACCTTGTTTCTAAGTAAAATACAAAATAGGGCTGGGGATGTGGCTCGGTGGTCAAGTGCCCCTGAGTAGTTCAATCCTCCCCTCCAAAAGAAAAGAAAAAGCATCCTAACACATCTCCTGAACACCTCCAGTCAGATACTCTGGCAGGCATGGTGGGGTACATATGTGGTCTCCACCCTCAAAGGCCTCCGATATGAAATAGATGTGATCAAGAACATAGGTGAGGGGCTGGGGATGTGGCTCAAGTGGTAACGTGCTTGCCTGGCATGCGCGGGGCGCTGGGTTCAATCCTCAGCGCCACATAAAAATAAAATAAAGATGTTGTATTCACTGAAAACTGAAAAATAAATATTAAAAAAAATTCATCTCTCTCCTCTTAAAGGAAAAAAAAAAAAAAGAGGTGGGGCTGGGCATGGTAGCGCACACCTGCAATCCCAGTGACTCAAGAGGCTGAGGGCAGGAGGATCATAAGTTCAAGGCCAGCCTAAGCAACTTTGTAAGGCCCTGTCTCAAAATAAAAAAATTAAAAGTACTGGGGATATAGCTCAGTGGTAAAACACCCCTGTGTTCAATTCTCATTATGCCTTGCCCCCCTAAAAGAATCATATGAAACTACATTACATTCCAAAAAAACTGAGTNTGCTTACCCTGTACCATGGTTTCATTGGTTTTGTGTCAGAGGTTGAAAATGTTCATCAAGATAGAAAATAAAGCTGGGCATGGTAGCGCACACCTGCAATCCCAGTGACTCAAGAGGCTGAGGCAAGATCGCAAGTTCAAGGCCAGCCTCAGCAACTTGGCGAGACCCTGTCTCAAAATGAAAAATGAAAAGAGCTGGGGGGCTGGGGATGTGGCCCAAGTGGTAACGCACTCGCCTGGCATGCGTGGGGCACTGGGTTTGATCCTCAGCACCACATAAAAATTTAAAAAATAAAGATATTATGTCCACCTAAAACTAAAAAATAAATATTAAAAAAAGAGCTGGGGATATAGCTCAATGTCAAAGCACCCTTGGGTTCAATCCACAGTACCAAAAAAAAAAAAAAAAAAAAGTAACACAGATGAGGACAATAGCTGGTATGTCCTGGGGTGATAGGACCTTATTGGTAAGCCACAGAAACCTACATCTGTGCAAATAAATCATCCCTGACCTGACATTTGAGCAAAAGCAAGTGCTGGAGCCAGTGTGGGCTGGTCCACAGGCCTTGCTGCTGCATAGCAAAGCACACCAGCACATGGTGGGTGACAGGGCTGACAGCAGCAAGAATACTGTTTCTGCTTTATCTTCATGTTCAGAGGGGCATCTGTGGCCAGCATCTGTGGCCAGCACCTGGCACTTTTTGTTATACTGTCCTGTGTTGGGGACTTTAATGGTAGAAACCACCATCAAGGTCGGGGAGGTGTCAGGGCTAGGCTGGGAGCAGGCTGGGCATGACCCTGCAGGGGGTAAGGGAGAGACTGTCTTCCCAGTCCCTCCCCTCAGCACACAGGCAAGTGGAATTGGGCCAAGGAGTCCTTGAATATCACACCAAGAAGCTGGGCCCAGTCTGTACCCTCAGGCACTGGAGGGCCAAGAAGGGTTTCAGGCAGGAGCGTGGCATGGTCCTTCCATGCTTCAGAGCAATCCCTCAGTACATTGTATGAAAAGGCAAGACTGAGGAGGGCTGGGAGAAATGGGACAGAAGCTTAGAGATCATTAGGAGAGATGTGCAAGGGACAACCAGCTTGGAAACGAATTCCCACAATGAATTCATTTCCAGTGGGGCAAAACCAAGTGCTGTATGGAAACTGGAGATCTCATGACAGCCTTGGCTGCTCAGCTCTTACTCACTTCTTCCTGGGGTGCAATATGGCTGCCAACTCCATCCACTTTGGGGCAAAGAACCAGGTGACAAGGTAGTTTCTTGCCCTCCAGAAACACTCCTGCTGCGCCATACCTCCTGGCTGGCCTGGCCTCCAAGCCACCGCCACCCACCCCCCTACCTGTCTCTTATACACA
>NW_026000001.1:885443-946216 GCF_001458135.2 Marmota marmota marmota | reverse complement strand
ACCCCCCCACCCCCGCCCTGGATCTGCCTTTCCCACGCTCATTCAAGGCTCAAGAAGGCAGGCAGGGTGGAGATGCACCTCCCCTATCCACGTCTGTGTGATTTACCCCCTGGAGAGGGGGCTAGACTGAGTGTCACTTCCTAGATTAGGTTACAACAAGAACCTGGCTTTCACACTCTTACTCATGTACTCTAAAGGAAGCCAGCTACTGCCCTAGCGAGAGACCCACGTGACAAAGCACTAAGTATCTGGCCAACAGCCAAGGAGGACCCGAAGCCTGTCAACAGCAACTCTTGCAATAGCAAGCTGGGAAACTGATCCTTTCCATGTTGAGCCCTCAATGACTGTAGCCCCATGAGATTCTGAGCCAGAAACACCCAGATTCTGGCCCAAAGAAACTGAGATGATCAAAGTCTACTGTTTTATATGCTAAAGCTGAGTCATTTGATTTGAGGCAGAAGATCACTAATGCCCTGGACACTGAGGACATTTTGTCTCCCCAACTTCTCAGGGGCAAAATTAGAGATTTTGACCACTAGAAACAAGACAGAGCTGTCCCAAATCCAAAATAATCAGTTACATGAAATAATAAACATACAAGTTGAATAATATCCAAAATGCTTGAGGTCAGTGATTTCCAAGTGTTTCAGATTTTAAAAAAGTTCTTATACACTTTACTGGTTGAGCAACCCTAATACAAAAATCCAAACTCTTAAAAATACACCTCACTCTACAGTGGAGTACTTGCTAGCATGTTCAAACCTCTATACCTCTATCTCCTCCAAAACAAAAAGGACTACACTCAAAGTTCCAGATTTAGAGTATTTGGATTTTGGATTTTGAGGTTAAGGATGCTTACCCTGTACCATGGTTTCATTGGTTTTGTGTCAGAGGTTGAAAATGTTCATCAAGATAGAAAATAAAGCTGGGCATGGTAGCACACACCTATAATCCCAGCAACTTGGGAGGCTTAGGCAGGAGGATTATAAGTTTGAGGTCAGCCTCAGCAACTTAGTGAGTCCCTAAGCACTGTCTCAGTGAGACCCCGTCTCTAAATAAAAAAATAAAAAATAAAAGGGTCTGGGGATGTGGCTCAGTGAATAAGCACCCCTGGGTTCAATCCCTAGTACCAAAATAAATAAATAAATAAAATCATATTTAAAGAAAATGTAATATAAAAATAAAAAAAATACAGGCAGGAAAAGGTATTTTATAAGGTAAAGAAGTTTTGAAGATCTCATAAGTAATGAGAGACAGATGTGAACAAAGAAAAAAAATAAAAACAAGGCCCCGAGTCCTGCCACATTAGAAGGAGCTGGCAGGTTTCCAGCACCAGGAACCTGCCTTTGGCTGTTATCTCCAAGAGCTGGGGGGACATAGACCCCCAGAAAGGAGATGATAAGAGGTGTGACAAGGCATTAAGGAACATGCAGTCCCCCCTTCAATGGCTTCCAGCCCCTGGGAAGGCATCAGGAGGAAAGTCTCAGGTTAGTGTGAACAGGTATTTTACACCACTTTCATGTCCTCTAATCTGTACTTTGACAAAGTGACCTCAGTCCCCAAGCCTGTCAAGCCAGTCTCTAGCAGGACTTTAATAACTTTTTTTCTTTTATTGATTTATTTTTATGTGGCAATATCAAGTTTCTAGTTAAAAATAAATTTACCTGAGCTATCTGTGAGCCTGCAGTCCTAGCTCTTAGGGAGGCTGAGGCTAAGACCAGTCTGGGCTTAACATAGCAAGACCCTATCTCAGTCAGTCAGTCAATCAATCAATCAATCAATCAATCAATCTTCCTTAGTGATATGAAATGAGGTCTTGATTTGCTTCAAAATACTGGTGGAGAAGGGCCAGGGATATAGACAAAATAATGGTGACCATGAAATGGTAACCTGAAGTTAGATGATAAAGACATGGCAGTTTTGGGTTTTTTAGAATATTTTGTAGCTGTAGATAGATATAATGCCTTTATTTTATTTATTTTTATGTGGTGCTGAGGATAAAACCCAGTGCCTCATACATGACAGACAAGTGCTCTACTACTGAGTCACAGCCCCAGCCCCACATGGCAGTTTTTGATATTTATTGCTCTACTTTGGAACATGTTGAAACTTCCTGGGATTGATTGAAAATAATAATAATGACAACAACAACAGTAATAATAATACAACTAAATTTATCGAAGGAAAAAAATGAGTCAACTTAAACAATTGAGGAACGTACAAACCCGACTCAGATAATTCGAAAATCTGAGGTGGCATGTGATTGACTCCCTGAAGTCAGGGAAACAATCTTCTGGAGCGAACACAATGCCAGGACTGGGGTCCTAGTGTCAGGGGCAGCCTTTTTAGTAAAACCTTCAATTTCCACACCCTTACCTGCTCTGCTGGGAGGCAGTTTCCCACTGGCCCTTGGGTTGGATCAGGTGTCAGCCTGGGTTCCTGGGGCTCCAGCAAGAATTATACCACTAGACTGTGAGCCCCCTGGAGGCAGGCACTGGGCTATGCAATGTTATTTCCCAAGGCCTTGCTCACAGAAAAGAATTAACAAATGTTCTTACACTGAACAAAATGAAATGAGAGGAAAAGACCCCACCACACTCCAAGGCCCCAGGAGCTGCCTGCCCAGCCTCTGAGACCTGGGTTTTCTCTATACCCGAACCCAGCCCAGACGAATACTTACCCGTTCAGAGTCCTCTGGTCCCCCATGAGATGTTCCATCAGGGTTAAAGTGGTCCCCACAACTAAGGAGGAGAGGTAGCAGGTGGGCAGCAGAACAGCAGCTCACAGGCCAAGTTGGTCCACTTTCTTCTCTATCTACATTTGTTTCATTCATTCAACAAATAGGCCTACTCTGTTCCAGGCTTTGGGGAGATGGCAACAAGAAGGAAGGGTTTGAATAGAATAATGGGTTTGTGTTTTGCCTGAATGAGCTTTTGGTCCAGGAGAGATATAAAGGAGTAAACATCTAATTATATGACAGTAGGACAAAAACTCTGTCACAGACCCTGCCTTTCATCTGAGAGGCAGTACAATCGTTCCCAGCAGGAGCCTCCGAATCAGACCTTGATTCAAATCCCAACTCTACCTTTCACATCCTCTGGGATCTTTTGTAAACCATTTAATCTCTTTGAGCCTCAGTTTCTTATCTGTAGGCTGAGCCTCCTGGGGTTCTTGTGAGGATCAGGTGTGAAAGCACACAGATGAAGCCACTATCAGGGATATTATGGATGATATACCTGCTGCAGTTCCTCGTGAGATCACCATACTGATGGATGTGGAGTCCATGCAGCCCAGGCTCTAGGCCGTCGATGGTTCCCTCGATGAGGCAGCGCTCAGGGGTCAGCTGTAGGAAGCGCACCACGCCCTGCACGGTGCCAGGGCCCCCCAGAATGGCCACTGCTGCCCCCAGATTCTCTGCAAAGTATTGGACACTCAGGCTGGTTTGCCACCTTACTCTGCTCTACCTCTTCATCAACTCAGGAAGGGCAGGGAGTCTCATATGACTTTCACACTGTCCCCAAAGTCACTCCAACCAAGAGTATGAGAATCGTCTGGGTAGATTTGAACCAGTAGTGGGCTAGCTCCCTCCCAGAGAGTCAGAGGCCAAGGACACAGTGGTCACTCACGCAACTGGCTGCTGCCCATGCCCTTGAGTACGGCCTGCCGCCCAGTGCCTTCCAGGAGCGCCTGCACCTCCTGGCTGGGCAGAGTGGTCTGCACCAAGACCATCTGGTTCTCCAACTGTACCTCTATACCCTGGATACCTGGGAGGAGACAGAGGGCAGAAGACAGCAGAGGAATGGCATCCGTGCTCACAGCGGGAAGGAGACAGCAACCAACCTTAATTTCACCCACCTTCCCATGGTCAGAAGTCAGTGTGGAGGCTTTCTTCTAGCTGGGTGAACTTGAAGAAGCTTTCTGTGAGTACTTTCTACATACTAGGTATTATTTATAACTTTTGAAACAGAAAATTCTTCTTCAAATATTTTTATAAAAGTGGGCTATCCAGCTGAATTCACAATAGCTAAACTGTGGAACCAACCTAGATACTCATCAATAGCTGAGTAAAGAGATAAATAGCTGGATAAAGAGACTGTGGAATATTACTCAGCATTAAAAGAAAATAAAATTGTGGCATTTGCAGGTAAATGGATGGAGCTGGAGAATATTATGCTAAGTGAAGTAAGCCAATCCCCAAAAACTAAAGGCCGAATGTTTTTCTCTGATTAGTGGATGTTTATCTATGATGGTGGGGGGGCATGGGAAGAATGAAGGATCTTTGGATTGGGGAAAGGGGAGGGTGGGTTATGAGGGTAGGAAAGATAGTGGAATGAGATGGACATCATTACTCTAGGTACATGTATGATTGCACAAATGATGCATCTCTACACTGTGTACAACCAAAGAATTGAAATGTTGTGCTCCATTTGTATATGATCAATTGAAATGCATTCTGCTGTCATGAAAAACTAAGTACAACAACAACAACAACAAAATATATATATATATATATATATATATATATAAATAAAGTGGGCTATCCATAGCAGCATTATTTGTGACAGCAAAAAGGTGAAAACAACCCAAATGACCATCAACTGACAAAAGGATAAACAAAAACAATATCCATGCAATGTGGGATATTAGCTATAAGAAGAAATGGAGTCTGGATACCTGATACAACATGCCTGAGCCTCCAAACATTTTGCTATGTCAAAGCCAGTCTCAAAAGACCACATGTTATATAAGCCTAACAAACAACAATGGAAGACACCTCCCTGAGGAAGTCAAAGCATTTCAGCTAAGAAATGTTTACAAAGGAACAAAATGCACAAAATTTNCCAGCCCCTGGGAAGGCATCAGGAGGAAAGTCTCAGGTTAGTGTGAACAGGTATTTTACACCACTTTCATGTCCTCTAATCTGTACTTTGACAAAGTGACCTCAGTCCCCAAGCCTGTCAAGCCAGTCTCTAGCAGGACTTTAATAACTTTTTTTCTTTTATTGATTTATTTTTATGTGGCAATATCAAGTTTCTAGTTAAAAATAAATTTACCTGAGCTATCTGTGAGCCTGCAGTCCTACCTCTTAGGGAGGCTGAGGCTAAGACCAGTCTGGGCTTAACATAGCAAGACCCTATCTCAGTCAGTCAGTCAATCAATCAATCAATCAATCAATCAATCTTCCTTAGTGATATGAAATGAGGTCTTGATTTGCTTCAAAATACTGGTGGAGAAGGGCCAGGGATATAGACAAAATAATGGTGACCATGAAATGGTAACCTGAAGTTAGATGATAAAGACATGGCAGTTTTGGGTTTTTTAGAATATTTTGTAGCTGTAGATAGATATAATGCCTTTATTTTATTTATTTTTATGTGGTGCTGAGGATAAAACCCAGTGCCTCATACATGACAGACAAGTGCTCTACTACTGAGCTACAACCCCAGTCATCTATCTGTGTGTCTCCTTCACACAGGAGTGTTTAACCACTGAGCCACATCCCCAGTCCTTTTTTTTAAATTTGAGACAGGGCCTCCCTAAGTTGCCGAGGCTGGCCTTGAACTTGTGATCCTCCTGCCTCAGCTTCCCAGGTGCCTGGGATTATAGGCATGTGCCACCATGCCCAGCCTATGATGCTATTTATATGAAATGTCGAGAATAGTAGACAGAAAAGTTAGGGGTCAGGGTTGGGAAACAAGAAGTTGATACAGGATTAAAGTTAAAGGATACAGGATTTCTTGTATAAAATCATGAAAACGTAAAATTGATAGTGATAGCTGCACAACTCTGCGAATATACTGATTGAATTGTACACTTTAGATAGGTGAATTTATGTCAATTTTATCTCAGTAAGCCAGTTACATGCATTATAAAGGGGGGCTTATCACCACTACCTTGAGAGCCATGTCAACTGAGCAGGCACCATGGGCCAGATCCTCCTTGATGATTTTACCAGTATTGACTCATTTGATACCAAGAGTAACCCTGTGAATTAGGTGCTATTATTCCTATTTCCAGGTAAGGACACTGAGGCACAGAGAGATGAAGAAACTTGCTTGAAGTCACACTGTGGTAAGTTATGGAACTGGGAATCCCAGACGGCCTTGCTCCAGAGTGCAGGCACTTAACCCAGATACTTGGCTCACCCCAAGAAACAGCCGGTCACCTCCAGGCTGGGCTGAGCCCTTACATACCTGTCCTACAGCAGCTCATACTTCCTCTGAGAAACTCACTCTGCATTGATTATAATCCTGTTTTATTCTCTAGGCTGCTATCTCTGCGAGGGCAGAAGCTCTGTGTGGATCACAGGGGACAAGTTCAAAAGTCAATGTGTCAGAAAAAGAGCCTATGGAGTCCCCATTGCCCTTGAAGTCCCTGCAATTGTCCTGTATACATAAGTCTGCAGAAGGATTCTTATATACTCATGAAGAGAGCCTCAAGTAACTAATGCATATTATCTAGTTATGACTTTTAAAAAATCACCTTGACTTTAACAAGGAAAAAGTACTGGAGGGGAAATAGAGGCAATAGGGAGCTCAAAGCTGGCTTCTTGTATAGGCCAGGGAAAGGTGAGGGGGGCTTGCGTTAGTACACAGGCCCAAGTGTGTTTTGAACAAACAGCAGATAAAGGCCTGGCCTAGACGTGTTTCCAGACCCTGGGGTCTTCCAAGAAGAGCTGATTCTCTGCTTCTAAAGCTCCTGTAGCTATGTCGCTTTTTAATTTCTGACCCAAGTCTGCACCAGAAGTCTCATTATCCAGCCAAGCAGAAGTTCCCTATGGCTGGTGAACCTCGGAATGTGGCTAGGCCAGGCTTTGGTTAGCCCAGGGCCTAGAAGGAAAAAAGAGAGACCACAGGAACTCCAGACCAAGTGATAGGAGCTCAAGGAGTTCAGCCCTGAGCTAGGAGCTCCTTAGACTCACCCCTGTGAGAAGAGCAAAGCGCTCCTTCCCAAGGCCAAGCAACACTCCTCTCTCTCTGTATTCTGGAGACTGTGATTCCCCTGCCCAGGCCATGAGAAACCCAAGCTGGTTGAAGTTACCCAGACCAGAAAACACAAGGTCACCAGATGTCTCTTTCTGGTACCTAAAAAAACCTGCTGAGGGCCGAACACAGCCCTCTATCCAACAAAAACTCCAGCTGTCTGCTTTCCCAGCAGGAGTGTTTTATAGGAAATGGAAGGCATTGTGTCCTGGAAAAGCCATGCTCAGACACTCTGCTCTGAGTAGAAAGGCTCAATTTCCATCAGACCCTCACCTGCCATCCCAAAAAAGGAACCTAAGCAAACTCATCTTCAAGATCTGCCCTGTAGGGGTTGAGGATGTAGCTCAGTGGTAAAGCACTTGCCTAGCATGCATGAGGCCCTGGGTTTGATCCCAGCACTGCAAAAACAAACAAACAAAAACTGTTCCCTCACACCTCCCTCCAAGCAGATCACCATCTGTAAGCCCTTCCTCTAATAATCCCCTGAGATTTTCTGGGCTCTTACTACCTGGCCAAAACTTTGCTAAAGTACTTTATAGGTATTAGCTAATTTACTCTTTATAATGATCCTTCAGGGTAACTTCTGCTATCATCCCCATTTAAACACTGCAGAAATACAGACACAAAAAGTCACATGTATGAAGTCTCCAGTAAGTGGCAAATAAGGGATTTGAACCTAAACAGCTTTGATTCTGGAGTGCACCCTGCTAACTACAACACACAATGCCAACCTAGGCAGGATGCAGGGCTACCATTTTCCTGGCTTCAGAACCCACCTCATCTCCTTCTCTCTCAGAACCATTTTTCCTGTTCTGTAAATGCCACCTGAGCAAGGCTTACATGCTCATCTTTACCAAAGCACAGTGGTGACCTTTCTCTCTAAAAGCCTCCCAGTATTTGGCCCATACCTACAGAATGGCTGGAAGAACTTTTAACAGAATCAAAGGAAGCCAGTTCCCAGGGCCAAGCCAGTGGCTCTGCCTTCAAATCTTTCTGATTGTGCCAAGTCAACTCCAGACCGGCTGGCTTTTTAAAAATGCACCAGGGCCAAGGTTGCAGTTTGCTTTGTCAGGACTGTTGACTAAGCAAGAACAGCCTGAGCTTCAGGGAACTCCCTCAGTAGGAGGAGCTGTACTCTGACTAGCTCCTCACTCCAGGGAACCGGAGGCTCCGGCAGTTAGAGCCTTTAGAGGGCTCTGACAGGATAAGCTCCAGACCTGTATGCTAGGCTCTGCCTCTGGGTCTCTGTGTGCCTAAGAATATTCCTTTCACCCTCTGGGTATCCATTTCTGCATCTGTAAAATGGAAGTAGGGCTGGACTAACACACTAGCCTGGTTCTTCCCAAGGGACCAGAAAGGTTTATCCAGCTCTTACCTGCCACCCCTTGCAGGGACTTGCGCACCGCGTCCACACAGCTCTGGCAGGTCATCTGTACCGCGAACTCCAACTGCAAGGGACGCAGAGACCAGCCGATGAGGACTGGGGACCTATTATCTAGCCTGACCATATTTCACCACCTGACCTACACTGTAATCACTCCACGACCTGGAGAAGTGCCTCATGTGACCCTTCTTCGAGTCTTTTTTTTTTTTTTGGGGGGGGAGGGGGTTCCTGGGGATTGAACCCAGGGACGCTTAACCACTGAGTTACATTCCCAACCCACTTTTTAAATTTTTTTATCTCGAGACAGGATCCAGCTTAGTTGCTGGGGCTGGCCTTGAACTTGCGATCCTCCCGTCTCTGCCTCCGACTCGCTGGGATTACAGGCGTGCACCACCGAGCCCAGCTAAAGCCCCTTCTTCATCGCCTCTCCTGATCATTCTAGGACCGTGGTTTCACCCAGCAACACTCAAGCCAGGGGCCTTGCTACCCTCGCGTTCAGTGGTCACAGTCGCCGCCCCAAATGCCAGCTCCTTTCCGGCTTCCCAAGATAACGATCACCCCAGGGGCTGAGTCTGTGCCGGGCGAGGATCCACTCGAAGCTCCGCTCTCACCGTGCACAGGGTCCCACTGTCCCCGGAGTCCGAAGCCATCCTGGTCCTGCTCACACCACCTGGCGGAACGCAACCACTCAAGTCCACAGGCCAACTCCGCGCAACGCTGCGAGGGGCGGAGCCCCGGGGAACCACACTTTTCCCCGCCTCCTGGCGCATGCGCACGCTTGGGCCTGGCCCGACGAATCCGGAGCGGCGGGCACTGGCTACGCAGGCGCACTCGGGCCTTCGGGCCCTGGTTACCTTAGTAACCATTTGGCGTCCTCTGCCCGGACCGAGGGCTCCGCCTGCGCTAAGATGGAGCCCCCGAAGGTAGAGTCCGAGTTACAGCGGTTTTATCACCAGTTGCTGAGCCCGCTGTCACTCTTACCCCGCAGGGTGACGCCCCCAGAGCCTCAGAAGCGCAGCCCGCAGGTCTTGAGAGTGCAAACCGTGTCTCTGGCAAAGCTGAGGGTGGCGCCGCTGTGCAGCCAGGTGGCCAAGCTGCTGGCCAACAGTGGGCTGGCGTCCTGGGTACCTTCTGAAGGCCGACTCCGTCTTACCAAGGTCATCCTGGACGAACTAAAGTGCAGCTGGCGGGAGCCTCCTGCTGAACCTAGTCTGAGCTACGAGAACAACCAGAAGCTGAGGAAGCGACTCGAGACTTACGTGCTGCTCAGCTGTGAGCAGCTCTTTTTACGCTACCTGCACCTGCTGGTGACTATGTCGACCATGTCGAAGGTCTTCACTGAATCAGCCACCCTCACCCGGTTGGCTGCCAGCCTTGCCAGTGATTGCACAATCTTCCTTACCAGTCCCGACGTCTACCGTTGCCTGCTCGCGGATTTCCAAACCCTTCTGAAGGCAGAGCACACCCACAGCAGCATGGACAAGCGGCTCCCACCCTGCCCCATTGGGCCTTTCAAACTGTGCCCGATCCCCTGGCCTCACAGCACGGGCTTCGCGGAAGTGCCATGCTCTAGCCTCAACCTGAACTACCTTGTCCAACTCAGCCGCTCACAGGAGTTTTTTACTGAGCCTGAATTGGATCCAGTGAAGGAATTGAAGTCCATCCCTCAGTTGAAGAGTAGAAAGCCTCTCCGCTGGCTGCCTACTGCAAGAAAAGAGAAAGAAATCGACTTCAGTTCTTCACAGATGGTGTCAATTCCCAGCCACTCTGTGACTCCCACCAGTAGAGGTTCCCTCCCCCATTCTTTACCTGTCCTTTCCCAGCCACAGAGAAGCCAATCCACGCCTTGTCTTCGTGAGGACTGGAAGCTGGCAGATAAATTGGGTCTTTCTACACTCCCTTCTCATTCCTTAACCCCTCTGGTCTTGCCTCCAGGAGAAAGCAAACCAAAGCTGACTGGGGACATTGTGGCTGCGGATCTGAAGCAAATGATAAAGAACATGAAGTTGGAGTGGACTCACTACTCAGCATTGGACTCTGGCTTGCCCCCACTCCTGAGGGTTGTGACCTACCACCCAGCTGCCAGGCATCACCTGGAGGAACTGCAGAGAATGTTAAAGAGCTTCCAGGAAAGAGAAGCCTTTGGACAGTGGGACCACCTGCACCTCAAATCCCCTCCACTTTATCCACAGCCAGTGACTACTACTTTGAAGTTGAAAAATAAAGTCGTGGTCCAGGCAGCAGCTGTGCGACTTTCTGATAGAAACTTTTTGGACTCTTTCCATGTTGAGGGGGCCAGAGTCTTGTACAACCACCTGGCTGGTGAACTGGACTCCAAAGTTATAGACGAAATGGATATAGAGCGCCTCATTGGCAGTAGCACCAAGGAGGTCTATGAAGAGTTGATGAGCTGTGTCTCTACTGACCATTTCTGTTTTGACCAAGGACCTCTGGTTGAACCTGCAGCAGATAAAGACTGGTCAGCCTTCCTGTCCTCAGCCTTTCTGCGCCATGAAAAACAATTTCAAATAGTCAACCCTGATCTGACTGGACTTTACCAGAGAACAAATGTTTTGCAGTCAGACGCTGAGAGGATGCCTTCTCCCACACCACCCCAACCAAGCAAAGGCTGGGAAAAGCCGTCAAAGAAGATCTCCTGGCTGACCTGGTGGAAAAGCACCCTGTCTGTGGATGACTACTTCAAGTACCTCACCAACCAGGAGACAGATTTCCTCCATGTCATCTTCCAGATGTTTGAAGAGGAGGCACCTGTGGAGGTTCCAGTATGCATCAAAGAGTCCCCAATTATTCAGCGCCCCCCCCCCTTGTTAGAAGATGAAGAGCCAGACTTTGTGCCAGGAGAGTGGGATTGGAACACAGTGCTGGAGAACAGGCTGGAAGGTGATAAGAACCAGATCCTGAGCCTGCAGAAGCGTCTAGAACGACTGTGGTCTGTTCTCGAGGTCCCTCACAACGTCCGGCTGGACATGGCCATCAAGTACAGCTCCAAAGCCCGTCTGAGGCAGCTGCCCTCATTAGTAAGGGCCTGGGAACGGGCTTTGAAGCCCATTCAGCTGCGGGAGGTATTGCTGGCGAGACTGGAGTGGTTTGAACAGCAAGCCTCTGACCCCAACCGCTTCTTCCAAAAGTCTGAATTGGGCCTGAGTCATCTCCTGCGGGAAAATCAGTTACGCAGCTATTTCCACAGGAAGCTCAATCAAATTGAGGCTTCTTTGGTTTCCCTCCTGAAGGAGATTGAATTAATCTTTGGTGAACCAGTGACCTTCAAGGGACAGCGCTACCTAGACAAGATGAAATGGGACAAAGTGGAGATGCTCTACTGGCTCCAACAGCAGCGGCGGGTTCACTACCTGGGCCAGGACAAAAAGGCCTCCCAACAATCAGCCCTGTTCAAAAGGCATAACAGCCAGTCTTTACTAGTTCCTGGGAACACGCCCAATACCCTTTAACCAGACCAAGCATCCTCAAATCTCTCCCTCATCTCCAAACACTCAACAACTCATCCAGACCTCTTGATGGCTTTGGAAGAAGAAATATGGGTATCTCTAGCTGGGGGTGCAGGTCTCAGGAGCATTGCACTTCGAACTACAAAGGACTGAGATTTAGTCTTTGAAAGTGAAGTTCTCACAAAAGAATTCCCAAGTCCAGTATTCCCATTTATGTCAACAGCTTGGTAGAATATAATCAAAATCTCTTATCAAAAAAACTGAGACTGTCCCTTACAAAACATCAGACAGACAAACCATAATCTTTGGAACATTCTTGTCCTTTAACATTTCTATCTCAGAAATAAATTGGATGATCAGAGCCCTAATTAATGGCGTAACAGTTAAGAACTAGGGCTCAGGAGTCAGATATGGATTTAAATCCTGGCATGTGATCTTAGGCAAGTTACCTGACTTCTCTGCCCTTGGATCATCATGTCAAATGAAGGAGTTAAGTTCAGGTTACCCCTTCCAGTTTTTGCATTTTATTGGTAGGGCTCAAAGTTTTAATTAAATTTTTACCAGCTAATACAAGCATCTGGTACAAAGTATATCAGGGTGTGTACTGAAACGTAAATCTCACTCCCATGGCTCCTTTGGATCCCTGCTTTCCTCTCTGGTATAACAACTGTTACCAGTTTCTCATATTTACTGAGCATCAATTAGGTGTTAAATGCTTGGTCTACATCAGTGAACAAAACACAGACCATTACAACCTTTGTAGAGTTTATATCCAATTAGGAGAAAACAGACAATAAGCCATAAACATGGCACTTAAGCACATTGAATAACTGAACATTTGAAGGTGATGAGCATTCTGGAGAAGAGAAGAGTAGGGTAAGAGGAATTCTAGAGGATGGTGGGCTAGTTTTAATTACAGTGGCCAGGTACAGGCCTCACTGGGAAGGTAAGACTTGAGCAAAATCTTGAAAGAGGTGAAAAGTGAGCCCTGTGGTCATTCAGGAGGAGAACTTTCCTAACAGCCGTGGCAGAGCCAAAATAGGCCATGCCTAGGGTATTCTGGCCACAGCAAGGTGGTCGGGGGCTGCAGAGTGAGGGGGAGAGACAAGTCCAAGGGTCATGACAAGGTGTCATTGGGCAAATTAGAAGTGGTAAGGCCTTTAGATCACATATGAACTATTTCAGAGATAGCCTGTGCATATATGAGCTTATTTGTACACATCTTTGCAATTTATAACTACACCAATGATCTCAGCCTAGACCTCTGTTTTGTCCTTCCTTTTTTTTTTAATTACTGCATACACCTCAAACTCATTTATACGTGAATTTAATATACATCCAACTATACAATCATTCTTTTGACAGCTCTACAGTATTCCAGTGTGTGTGTATATCTCATTTAACCAGTTCCTTGTATCAGACAATCTCAAACAAAAATGTTGCTCTAAAAAATTCCTTGTTCGGGGATAGGGATGTAGCTCAGTGGTGGAGTGCTTACCTTACATGCTTGAGGTCTCAGGTTTGATTCCCTAGCACCACAAAGAAAAATCCTCAGGGAAGAGGATTTATGTAGCTCAGTGTTAGAGTGCTTGCCACACATGCATGAGGCACTGGGTTCGATCCTCAGCACCACATAAAAATAGATAAAGATATTGTATTAAAAAAAAAAGGAGTTTAAAAACAAAAATACTTGTTCATCTATTTAGCCTGTGCATCTCTAGCTCTAGTTGAAGTCCCTGAAAATGGAATTAGGTTGAGCATAAGATTTTGTACTTTAGATAGATATCAGCCAGTACCCTCCACCCTGATTACAACACTTATGTTCATCCATCACTGCATGAGGGTGTCTCTTTTTCTATGCTCACTAATAGAGTATGTTATCAAATTTTTGTTTTTAATTTTATGTATTTTTAAAATATTTTTTAGTTATACATGGGCACAATATCTTTGTTTATTTTTATGTAGTGCTGAGGATCGAACACAATGCCTCACATATTCGAGGTAAGCACTCTGTCACTGAGTCACAATCCCAGCCCTTTATGAATTTTTAATTAAAAAAAATTTTTTTTGCAGTGCTGGAAATAGAACCCAGGGCCTCATACATGCAAAACACTTTCTCAACCACTAGGCTACATCCCCAGCCCATATCCAATTTTTATTTATTTTTTTAGTTGTAGTTGGACACAACACCTTTATTTGTTTGTATGTGGTGCTGAGGATCAAACCCAGGGCCTTGCGCTTGCTAGGCGAGCGCACTACCACTGAGCCACAATGCCAGCCCCTCCAATTTTTAAATCTTTGCCTAACTAACAGATGAATCATGGTATCTCATTTGAGTTGTGTTCTCATTACTTATGCATGAAATTCATCTTTCATATATTTAAAAGATTTTTGTGTTTCCTTTCTGTAAAATGTCTATGCCCTTTGCCCACTTTTTTTTTTAATGATCAGTTCAGTTCTCATAACCTGTGATACCACCATGCTTAAGGAATTTGAGAATATCTTGGTGCCTTGGTCATTAATCATCCCCTACTCTTGTCATGCAAGACCCCTGTGCTGCTACTAGCATAGGAATTATCAGGCGGGTTTCAGGTATGCTCTCGGGCAGTTGAGGCATTGTAAAATGGCGTGTTTCTTCCTCAATAGTTGGCAGCTGTTACAAGATTGGAATGTCTTCTTGGATATCAGATAAATACTTCAAATCTGTCCTGGGATGATTTGCTACAGTCCCTTTACTGCCTAGGAGAGGTGGAACCCAAATATCTAAGAGCCCAATATCTTCTATATTTATTACTAATTTAAAGGGACAGCTTGCTTTTTGCATATTTAAAATATTTTTATTCAGTCAGGTGTAGTGGTGAACGCTTATAATCCCAGTAGCTCAGGAGGCTGAGGCAGGAGGATCGTGAGTTCAAAGCCAGCCTTAGCAAAAGTGAGGTGCTAAGCAACTCAATGAGATGTTGTCTCTGAATAAAATACAAAATAGGTCTGGGGATGTGGCTCAGTGGCCAAGTATCCAAGTTCAATCCCTGGCATATGTATATATATATATATATATACTGTCTCTTNCAATTCCCAGCCCATACATAAATGTATGTATGCATATATATATATATATATATATATATATATATATATATATTTATAAATATATATCCACTTAAATTAACAGAAATCACATTACATCATTACATGTTAACAGAATTATTATATTAGATGACGAATAACTATATTTTCCAAAAAAAAATAAGAGTTGCTATTACACGTGTTTACAAATCTCTTTAATGTCTGGCTTAATAGAAGACAAGCGATTCTTTACTTCTGCAAGCCATCTGCTACAGTATCACACATCATGAAACCTCTGGGAGGCACTCTATATTTTGGAAAAAAAGGCACATAATATCTTAGCAGTATTATGAACATAGTAATGGCCCCAGAAAACCCCATAAAAGAATTAGGGGACTCTATTTGTGAGGTTTTTTTTTTTCCAGAACTGGGGATCAAACCCAGGGCCTGCTAAGCAAACACTATAACACTGAGCTATATCTCTAGTCCCTGTCTGTGTTTTTTAAGGAGGGGCAGAGTTGGAGGAAAAGGCAGAAGTGGAGGTGGTGGTACAGGCAGTGGGAGGTGCTGGGACCAGGACAGGAGAAGAGAAGGAAGGGTGGCAGACTAGGAAAGCTTGTTAACTTAAAAAGTGTCAAAGTCAAGGCCAGAAGTAAAACTACAACTTAAAACGGTGGGCAACCTGCCAATTGTCATCTAGCTGGTAGATGAGCAGACTGGATTTTGGTGACATGGCTTTTCTGGGAAGGGGAGACACATAGAGCTAAAACAGAGTGCCAAAGGCCACATGGGTGCTGGTGGAGAGTGGGACGGAGCCCACCTGTCACTGGTTCCAATAAATCACTAAGATCACAGACCCCACCCCTTTGGGCCCCAGGAATTTCCATGATTGAGACACTTTTAGTTTGTACTATCATTTTCCTTGAATTGATCCACTTATTAACTGTTTTGAAAAGGAGATTTTAATCACATTTGTTCATATCTGTTTGGTGATTATTGTTAGGCTCTGACCTAAACACTTAACATGTAGTACTTCATCTCATCCTCATGATAATACCACAACGTAAGTACTATTTTTTTTTTTTTAGCTGTAGAAGGACACAATTCTTTATTTTTATTTATTTTTTTTAATGTGGTGCTGAGGATCTAACCCAGTGCTTCAGACATGCAAGACAAGCACCCTACCACTGAGCTACAAACCCCAGCCCACCACAATGTAAATACTATTAACATTTCAAAGTCCAGGGCTGGGGCTGTAGCTCAGTGGCAGAGTGCTTGCCTTGCATGCACGAGTCACTGGGTTCAATCCTCAGCACCACATAAAAATTAACAAATAAAATAAAGGCATGCTGTCCATCTGCAGCTACAAAAAAAATTAAAAAATTTCAAAGTCCAGATGAGGAAACCAAGGCACAGAGTGGTTCTGTAAATTGCCCACCCAACTTGGAATGTGGCAATCTAGATTCAGACCCAAGATGGTCTGGCTCTAGGTCCACCTTCTTCATCTCTGTAGTGTTTCTTAGCCTAAAATATGTAAAACAAGTCATCTCAGTTGAAGCCCCCAGAAGAAACTGAGTATGATCAAATTTTTACTTGTCATTAGCGTTGCACGTGGATGAAATCAGACTCGAGGCTCACATAATTATTCTTTCGGGTTCAGAGTACATTCATGCCACTCCAGAGTGACATGTATGGGCACAGGGGAGAAGGGACCAGAGAAAACAGACACTCAGCCCGTGTTACTAAGCAGTTTAAGTTTAGTGAGGAAGATAATTTCAGTAATGTGTTAAGTGAGGGGTGTAGTGGGAGCCCATAAACAGACCTTCAACAGGCCTGGGCGACCAGGGAAGAGGGTAAGGGAGAGCTTCCTGGAGGAGGTGGTGCCCAAGTGGAGTCTGGATTCCAGAAGGCTGAGCTGGAGTTGTTGGACACTTGCTGACAGAGCAAAAGTATCCATCTGGGGCCTAAAATATGTATCCGAATGATCTGCTTACCATTTTAACCAAAGCTAACCTTTTTAAAAAAAAAAAAAAAAAAGCCATTAGTCACTAAATAGAAAATTCACCTAGCATCACTGAGTAAGACATTAGGGAAGTGTATCCTGGCCAGGGAGCTGGAAGTCCCAGCTTTCACATTCTTTGTGTGACCATGAGTGAGAAATTCCACCTACTTTTCATTCATTGCGTGTTTATATGTTGCTGGGCTGAAATGCAGGGCCCCCAGGCACACTAGGAAGATGCCCAACACGGAGCTACAGGCTCAGCCCCATTCAGCATGTAGTGTATGGGTGCTGTCTATGGATCTGGCACTGTGCCAGGCAATGAGGCTATAGCAGTCGGTACAGCCAATAAGTCTGTGCTTCCAAGGAGCAATTCAGATAGAGACCACAGTGAAAGTAAGAAGGAGAGTGGCATGGAAGGCCTGGGGAATCCCCTGGTACCCCAAAGCTGAGACATACTACCTCCGTCCTCCCTCAAGGGGCTCAGCAGGGAACAGGTTCCAGCCGGCCAGACCAGGCCTGTATTCTGAATGTTATCTGCCTCATGTATTACAATTTTATTCCATACCTGCAAGGTACCATGCTGATGCTGCTTGCTTTACAGATAAAGAATCCTCAGAGAAACAGAGAGATTTGCTTTAGTGATAGATCAAATTTTAAAACTTGTACTTCCATGGATATCACTAACTAGAAAGTAAAAGACATCACAGAATGGGAGAATATGCTTGTGAATCATATATCTGATAAAGGAATTGTATCTAGAATACATTAATCTTACTATTAAAACTGACAATTCAGCCAGGCACAGTGGCACAAGCCTGTAATCCCAGGTCTTGGGAGGCTGAGGCAGGAGGATTGTGAGTTCAAAGCCAGCCTCAGCAAAAAGCGAGGCTCTAAGCAACTCAGTGAGACCCTGTCTCTAAATAGAATACAAACAGGGCTGGTGATGTGGTTCAGTGACCCTGGGTTCAATCCCTGGTATAATAATAAAAAAGCTGTTACATAAAAAAAATAAGTAGTATATACTGGGTAAGAGCCTGTGTCTTTCTGTGGGGAGAACAAAACACTAAAAGGTCCTTTTTGACACTGGTGTCCCCTGACCTGTCCGGGTTCTGTGCCCAGTAACAAAATGAAAATGATCACATGAGTTGTTTTTGTTGCTGTTGTTGCTTTTGGTACTGGGGATTGAATTCAGGAGCATTCAACGACTAAACCACATCCCCAGCCCTATTTTGTATTTTATTTAGAGACAGGGTCTCACTGAGTTGCTTAGTGACTCGCTGTTGCTTAGGCTAGCAACAGCTCATATTTTAAAGGAAACCCTTCAAATACATGCCAGGTCTTGCTCTGAGGACTTTTCTGCCATTGACTGCTTTATTCTTCTCAACAACCTACTTAAGGACAATGAACCCCTGTCCTATAGCTGAGGAGATGCGGCACTGAGAGTGGGGACTCTCCTGGGTTTAAGTGTGGATAGCAGGGGGTAGAGGAAAGGACAAAGGCCTTTGGAGTTAGATGTGAACCGGGCAATTTACTTAATCTCTCAGTCATACAGGTCACCAGGAAGTAAGCTTTGGCAACTAAAGAGCTCAAGTGAAAGGAAAGAATCAGCTCACTTTGGAGATCTACTTAGTTGTAGTGAGACACCTGCCAAGGATGGGGACACTCTGGGCTTACGCCCAGCAGATGAGGAGGTAAGGAGGCCTTGCCAGCTGCTCACTCTCCAATTATCATCGCTCATGGTTCACATCCCCTGCCAAGGAAGGGCCCATGTGCCACCCTGTCCCACCCCATCCCAGCTCTGGAGGCTCACCACCTGGCCTGTGGCTGGTTCCTGTTAGAGAATGTTGGGCTTCCTTGGACAAACTGAGACTCATGCACCAAAGACTTCCACACCTGCTCTCTGCCCCTGCCCCACAAATGGTAGTACCAGTCCAGACTGGGGTCTAATTTCAAGTTTTAAATTGCCATATCCCCCACCCCACAAAGGACAACTTGCTAAGGCAGAGATTTAAAAAGGGCTCCACTGAGGGAGAAAGAGGTCAGCCCTGCCTATTTCTATGACTGAACATTTCAGATAATCTGAGATGAACTTTTTAAATTAAAAGACAAGTTCTGATAAAAGTTTAGCATTAAGCACGGTGTAAATCCTGGCTATGCATTATTATTGCTGTGCTGAGGGCCATTGCTAAGTAAGAATGACGCATGGCATGACCCAGGTCATTTGCAGTGTCATTGCATGTAAGGTGACCTTGCTCAAGGACCAGGGCGGATCCGGGTTTAGGGCGGTCCCGGTTTAGGACAATCCGGGTTTAGGGCGGTTCCAGGTTTAAGGTGTACCCTGCTGGGAATAGGGCGTATCCTGCTGCCTCAGGCACGCCTGCTCCTTGAGTTCCCGTTGAGTTCTCGTGGGATTCAGAGAGTATTTGGGATTTTGCCCAGAACGTGATTGGGGCCCAGAACGTGAATTCCCCCAGAACGTGTTTGTAGAGTGCCGGTGTGAGTTCGGGAATAAAGAATTGCTGTTTGAATCTACAAAGCTGTGAGTGGCTCGTGATTTTGTGCCCAGCCAGACTGCGGCATTGCTGCTGTTCTCAAATAACTCCTCTGAGTTATGCAAAGGTGAGGTAAATTGGAGGTCATTCTGGGATTAGAATGTAACAAGACTCTTCTTCTAAATTGCTGTGACCTGAGATCTTGGCACACAAAGCAGTGGGGATGTGGCTCAGTTTTATGTGTGAGGGCCTGGAATCTTTGGGGATGGGAGTAGGGATCTAATGATTAAGGAGGAAGATCTGGAGGTGGAGCAGAACTATCCACCAACTTTAAGCAAGAGCCCCTGAGACAAATTCACTCCAAGAAAGAAATCTGGGCTCAAGGCCTGGGTTCCAGAATCTCCATTCCATCCATTCATCTACACACCTACTTACCCATTCATCCAGGAATCTATCCATTCAGGTATGAATCCATGTTTCCATCCATGCATACATACATCCATGCATCTGCCCTTGCATCCATCAATCCATCCATCCATGCATCCAGCTATCCATCCATCCATCCAGGCATCCATTCATCCAATAATATAAGGGGAGCCAACAAAGGGCCAGGCATGACCATTTTTTAACCTTTGTTACCTCCTGGGTGGGTTCTCAAGTTCTCCATCAGAAGAATCAGATAAAGGTACAGCTGCAACAGGAACAGATCCTTGAGACTTCTTGTTTGAGCAAAAGGAAAACGCAGAATTGGCTGAGAATGTCAAGCTGGCTCTCTGGACAAAAAAATGGAGCTAGGTTTTCCTTCTATGTAAGGATTGCAGGGTTGGACTAGAATCTAGGAATTTTAATTGGTTTGGGGCACATTTCCTACGGTGTTTTCTTTGCAAGGCCTGTGCAAGCACTTCAGCCTTGAGTCAGGGGTGGGAAGCCTGGAGCCCAATATTATGTCTCTCTGTATAATCTCTGCCTCATGATGAGAATGAGTGGCAACTATTAAGAGAACACAAGGGACTGGAAAAAAAATGTAAATCATTTGAGTAGTGAGCCAAGGATCCTGGGAATTATTTACTGCTTTGGTTCCTCTGCAACAGTGTTATCCTTCATGTTATTTGTCCTTGGAGAGCCAAGGAAAGAGCTCTTGGCTTTAAAGATGCACCTGGCTTCTAAGGCTAATAAGATGGTTTGAGAGTGAGTGAGACGCTAGGGAAGGGCACATATCATATTTATCATTTATGTTTTTAGAACTGGGGATTGAACTGGGGGTCTCATGCATGCTAGGAAAGTGCCCTATCACTGGGCTACACCCAGCTCCATATCATGCTCTCAATGGGGAGCAAGCCATGAGTTAAATGGGAAAAGCAGATAGCATGGGGCTGAAGCTGTAGCTTAGTGGCAGAGCAGTTGCCTAGCATGTGTGAGGCCTGGGTTCGCTCCTTAGCACCACATAAAAATGAAACAAATAAAGGCATGTTGTTCATCTACAACTACATAAAAAAAAGAAAGAAAGAAAAAAGAAAAAAAGCACATAGCACCTTTTTAGTAGCTAGCAAGCCATGAGTTAAGGTCCCTGGAGCATACCTGCCAATTTCAGAAGGGAAGGGCTAATTGTCTCAACTTGTTAGCCTTAGTCTCCCAAACTTTTGAGGGCTCCAATCTTATATCTAATCAAAGTCATCTTCATCTCACATTAAGTAACATGTTACTATAATATTTAAACATTTTTCTTTAGTGCACAATAATTATACATAATAGTAGGATTCAACTGTAATATTTTTGCAAGGAATGTTTTTAACTTTTATTTGCATTTGTTTTAGCTGAATTTATTTCCTTGCCATAAATTTTTGTTTCTTTGGTTTCTTCTGGGATATCTTTTTACTCTGTGCAACCTTCTCTTCTGGCTTAGGAACAATTTGTTCCTTTTCTGTGAGGATCATCTCAATGTGGCAGGGGGAGCTCATGCATGAGTATCAATCCGAATGTGAGCTCTGTAAGTATGAGGGTGCATCTTGGGTGCTTTGTTTACCTGGGTGATGACCAGAGAATCTATATCTAAACCCTTAAGTTCAGCATTACTCCGTGCATTTAAAGCATGGGCAGCAAAAATTCAGTACTCTTTTTGGGCACTGTTTGGCCTGGGCATACCTCCCAATTCCACCACTGTAACACCAGAATGGCACACATAGTTTCTTTAAAATGACATCTTTCAGATACCTGGTGGCTTTTTTAATATGCATACCGTTGATGGCCTGTTCAGTTTCACCGGTGTTCTTAAAGTGAACACAAAGACTTGAACCTCTTGATTTGCATAATTTTTTAGAGTTTTCCAGGTCAAGAGAGTAATGAACCATTTTTTAACAGATCACTACAGAACACTGGACCTCCTCAGTGGGAGGAGACGCTGAGCACAGTTCTTTTTCAAGGAATTTTATGTTTGTTTTAGAAATCATCTGACTTCATGTAACTCATTTAAATTTCGATTTGCTACAGTTTGTGTGTGTGTGCATGTGTGTGTGTTTGGAACTGGGGAGGCAAATGCTCTACTACTGAGCTATATTCCCAGCCCTTAAAGTTTTTCTCTTTTGAGGTAGGATCTCACTAAGTTGCCCAGGATGGCCTTGAACTTGTGATCTTCTTACCTCAGCCTCCAGAATAATTGGGATTACTGGTATATTCCGCCATGTATAGCTTGTTAAAATGTTTAAAGTGATTATCTATCTTGGATTTAAAAATTCTGATTTACAAATTCTTTTTGGTTGTACCAAAATATTTATCAATATTAAATTGAATAATCACAAATTTATTCAGGAGATGCTCAACTGAATTCATAGCAATTTAAAACTTTTTTTTTTTTTTTTTGGTACCAGGGACTAAACCCAGTACACTTAACTACTGAGCCACATCCCCAGCCATTTTTATTTATTTATTTTTAAAATAAGTTTTATCGACATATAATTCACATACAATAAAATTTGCTCCCCCTTTTTAACAAATTTTATTTTATTTTATTTTTGAGTTGTAGTTGGACACAATACCTTTATTTTATTTTTATATGGTGCTGAGGATCTAACCCAGGGCCCTGCACATGCTAGGTGAGCTCTCTGCCACTGAGCCACAACCCCAGCCCCATGCCCCCCTTTAAAAAAAAAAAACAATTCAGTGGTACTTCATATAATCAGAGTTGTATGAACATCACTACTATGTAATTTCAGAACATTTTCATCACTACCCCAAACCCCTGTATCTGGTATCAGTCATTCTTCCACCTCAACCCCCTACTGGCCTCTTCCACAGCCATTTTTAAATTTTTAAATTTTGAGACAGGGTCTTGCTAAATTGCTGAGGCTGGCTTTGAACTTGCGATCCTCCTGACTCAGTCTCTGGAGTCACTGGGATTTCAGGCATGTTCCATCACACTCGGACTTTTTTTTTTTTTAAGTCAATAGAGTTTTTTCCACAGTCTTCTGTGGTGTTCCATGACTAAAACACTCAGGGTCACTCCAGGTGAACTGGGCTACACGAAATAATCACACAAGAGACAGAGATACCTTTTTCTCTGGGTCCTGTGACAGCTCCTCTGACCCTAGGGGTCTATGGAAAGAGAACGTGAGAGAGCGCGTGCTGAACCCTTTTATAGGGAAGAAGCCATTCAAATGAGGCAAGGGGTTGAATCTAGCTTTGTGATGTCTGCTGTCAGCGGGTTGACTGGCATCTGGGGAGGCCTTGTCCATCTCATGAGCTCTGTGGGGATCGTAGCAGAGCAAGCAAAAAGACCAGGGTGAGGCCCGCCCAAACAGAGGGGCAAAGTCGGTTCAGTCCACTTTGTGCACTCAGTGCCCATAGTTCAGACACACACAGCCCACAGCTGGCTTCTGACACATCTCCACATTCTCATCACTCAAGGCTAAGGGGCGCTCGGTTCCTATGTGGCAGCTCCCAACAGTCTTCGATATTTTCACATCCCCTAGAAAGCCCAGAGGTTGTGCTCGCTGATGGATAAAATGGTCCTGAGGGTCAGGCAACGTTCCTTTTTTTTTTTTTTAATATTTATTTTGTAGTTTTCGGCGGACACAACATCTTTGTTTGTATGTGGTGCTGAGGATCGAACCCGGGCCACACGCATGCCAGGCGAGCGCGCTACCGCTTGAGCCACATCCCCAGCCCCAAACAAATCTATAGGCAACGTTCCTATATTGGAGATAGCAACAGAGGAGGATCAGGTCCAGCACAGTGGTGCAAACCCGTAATCCCAGCTACTCAGGAGCCTGAGGCAGGAATGAATGATGGCAAGTTTGAGGACAGCCTCATCAACTTAATAAGACCTTATCTCAAAAGTAAAATTTAAAAAAGGCTGTAGATGTAGCTCAGTGGTGGAGACCTGGGTTCAATCCTCGGTACCACCAAAACCAACCAACCAACAAAAAAACAACAATCAAACCCCTGTTCTCAGACATTTACAGGATAGTGGTAAATAAGACAAATAAGGATGGGGTGTGATAAGTGCTGAAATATATAAAATATTCTGAGCTAGGGAGAAAGATCATCTTTAGAAGAAGGGTCCCATGACATTCAGGCTGAGTTAAGTGTTTAAGAAGGACCCTGAGTCTTACAAAGCAGAAAAAAATCTCTTTGGGAAACAGGCAGTGCCAATGCCCTGAGATAGAAAAGCACTTAGAGTGCAGAGAGAAGGCAAGTCACTGTGGTGGGGGAATAAGAGGGCCAGTGAGAAAAGCATGAGATGAGTTCAGACAGGAAGGCAGAGTCCAGATCATGCCCACCCTTCCAGGCCACAGTGTGACTGAGTGTGCATTTTATTCTAAGTGCAGGGAGGGCTGTGATCTGACCTGTATTGGGATCCCTAGGAAACAGACTCTGAGATGGAACATTAGCAGGCAAGTCTGTTGGGGAGAGCGAGCCTATTGGGAAGGGCTCTCAGGATCTACACCTGAGGAAGAGAAGAGAAGGAAGCAAGGCTGGGGGCAGGGTTGAGGTGCCAAAGAATCTCAAAGGACACCTCCCCTGATCCTGGAAGGATGTGGACAGAAGCTGGGATGGCCTCTCAGATTAGATGCATGCAGCCACCTGGGGAAGGGGGCGTAGCTCTTCAGCCTAGGCAAACCACTGCAGGGAGCACGCTCACTGGGTGTTACTGTCCATTTCCTAATGGGGGATCTGGTTGGCCATCACAGCCCACACCTGGGCCCGATTACCTTTGAGGCAGTTCCTTGAGCTGCTGTGTGGAGCACAGACTGCTGGAGGCAGGAGAGGATGGCTTGGCCGTGAGCAGTGGCCATAGGAAAGGAGAGAAGTGGTGGATTTGGAAGACACTGGAAGATGGGATCCTGAGCATTTGAAGATGAGCCAGATGGGAGGCATAAGGGTAGGGGGGGAAATCAAGGACAATTCCAGATCTCTGGACTGAAGGCTGAGGCGATAGTGGTGCAGAATGCAGGGTTGGGAGACTCTTGAGGTGGGGTGGGGATGAAAACATGTGCCTCTGGCTAATTTTGAGATCTAGGAGCTGATGTCAAGTATGAAACTCAGAGGCCTGACCCGTTTTTACTTTTTATCTGCACATAAGGAACTTATGTGATTTTCATCCATTGATACCTACCTACTCTTCTCTTCCAGGGCTCCTAACATGCAGGAAGGTGCAGGATCAAACTCAAACTCAACATTGCCTCCGCGTGTCAGTTAGAAGTATAACAGCAGTGGACTCCCAGACTAGTTGCCCTGACTGGAGAGGAAAAGTTCAAACTAAATAAAAAATCACTGCCGATTCTGGAAAACTTAGAGGTAAGAGGGAAAAGAGGGATCCTCAAAATAAAAATATAGTAGCTAGGAGATGGGGTTTAAAGAACTAGTTAAGAAAAATAAAAGATCTTGTTGTACCTGTGCCATAAAGAAGTCAGCTATCGCAGCAACAGGGTTGACAGCTGCCATTCAGGGAGCATACATTGCATTGGCATGATCTCAGATGATCTTCACAAATCCCTACAAGAAACTGAGGCTCAGAGAGATGAGAAGATGTATCCCAGGTCATATAGTGGGGTCAGGGGTCCCAGTGGATCACAACTATATCAGATCCAATATGCCCTTGGAACTACAAATATTTGTGTTTAAAAAAAATTTTTTTTTTTAGTTGCAGATGGAAACAATCTTTATTTTTATTTATTTATTTTTTTATGTGGTGTTGAGGATTGAACCCAGTACCTCATGCTTGCTAGGCAAGCGCTCTACCACTGAGCTACAACCCCAGCCGGGGACTACAAATATTTGACAATTCCCTTTTTACTTTCCCAGCATCTAGGTTGTGCCTGATGGGTTGGATGCACATGGACAATACTTGTCAGATGAAAAATAAAAAAATAATTTTATTTACTTTTATTTTTATTTAAACATGAAATTATGTCAACTTGTTTATTTATTTATTTTATGTGGGCTGAGGATCGAACCTATGTGCTAAGAAAGTGCTCAACCACTGAGCCACAAACCCAGCCCTCCTTCATAATTTTAAAAATCAAGGAAAAATGAAAGGAATTTATACTAGAGAAATCTGCATTTCTGCATGCATGTGCTCCATCAGATCACACGAGTGATCACTGCAAAGAGGAATTGCTCTAAGTCCAGGCTGATAGGGACATGGTGCCTTCAGAGACACCATGGAATGGTGTCTTCTTCTTCTTCTTCTTCTGGAATGGTGACGAACCGTTCATAAACACCTGAAGTCATGCAGGGAAAATTTTGCCCTTGGTTGACACTTTAGTAGCATTCCTGGAGAATTCAGTGTTTACTAAAACTGTGTTCATAATATCATGTTTTCACTTACATAACAGAGTAAGGGTTTTCAGCTCAGATAATTATAAACAGGTTTTCCATTTATGTTAACAATCAGTGGGGCATTAGAAGGTCCTGCAGGATTTGGAATAATTCTTTTATGTGGGACTGTCCCAAACTATCTAGCATCCCAGGCTCCACGTCCTGAAGATCAGAGCCTGATCAGAGTGATCACCCCAAATGCCTGTATCCATTGCCAAATCCAAATTTCCAGGGACAGGAATCTCCCTTTAAGACCTCTAGTTTGAGGCTGGGGATGTGGCTCACTGGTAGTTTGTTTGCCTAGTGTGTACAAGGTCTTGGATTTGACTCCCAGCACTGAAAAGAAAGAAAGAAAGAAAGAGAGAGAGAGAGAGAGAGAGAGAGAGAGAGAGAGAGAGAGAGAAAGAAAGAAAGAAAGAAAGAAAGAAAGAAAGAAAGAAAGAAAGAAAGAAAGAAAAGACCTGTGGTGTGTGTCAAAGTATAGCTTCCCAAGCTCTGCTTTCTGGGCCCTCACCTCCTACAGGTCTCCCATGACCTGGGCTTCTGCATCCAGGTCTTCCTTTACAAGTGCTTTTTCTTCCTAGAAGGTTAGAACTGACATGATAAATGAGATACATGTCTACCCTCTTCTTAGTTTTTTAATATTTATTTTTTAGTTGTAGTTGGACACAATACCTTTATTTAATTTATTTATTTTTGTGTGATGCTGAGGATGGAACCCAGGGCCTTGCATGTGCTAGGCGAGCGCTCTATCGCTGAACCACAACCCTAGCCCTCCTCTTCCTATTTCTATTTCTTCAAAAAGGCCCAAAGGGAGGACTGAGGGTGGAGCTCAGTGGTGGAACAAGTGTTTCACATGGGTGAAGGCCTGGGTTTGAGCCCCAGCACTGCAAAACAAAACAAAGGTCCGAAAAAGCAGAGTAACTTGTTCATGCTCACACAGCCAACTTGAAGTGGCAAAACCAGAATTAGAACCCAGGTTGGTCAGTGTGACTCCAAAGTCTATGATTTTGCCCTCTTTGAATCTCTCCTTATTTCCTCCCATGTCCCAGTCCTAGAAAAAGATTTATTATCCGAGGAAGCAAAGGCTTAGAAACCTAAAGTAGCTCACTTACTGGGTAAATTTTTTATATGTTGTTGACCTTTCTTGAAGGACAGGAGGCACACACACAGATGGGTCTGGAATGAATTCAGACCATCAATCATAAACTGCCACTCACATGAATCAGATGAACATTCCCAGAAATGAAGGCCCTGCAGTTCACCCTTTCTTGTTCTGGCTAATTCTGTCTGGCCACCATCTGGGTACTGGCCCACCCACTACCCTGCCTCTTTCTTTTCTTTTCTTTCTTCTGTTCTAGGTATTGAACCCAGAGGCACCTTAGCACTGAGCTATATCCACAGTCCTTTTCATTTTTATTATTTGATTTACAGAGAGGGTCTCATTAAGTTGCCCAGGCTGGCCTTGAACTCGCAATCCTTCTGCTTCAGCCTCCTGTGTCACTGAGATTACAGGAATGTGCCACTATGCCTGGCTCTAACCATTTTCATTCACACACAGCAATTACCCTATGTAAATGAGGCAAAACTTTCTTGAACCCTTGTGGCAAAAGAGGGTGAAGTCAACCCCTTGCCCTGAAACCTAATGATGAGCAGCAAGCAACTACCATTTCACTGCAATTTCAGGTCTTAAAAGAAGTACTCCAAATTTCGCAAACTATCCCAAATATTTTGGAGATGTGTTCTAATAGAAAATAAATTAATAATAAACTGCCCATCTGTGTTTGAATCTCATGTTCCACCAACAGATCTGGGCACTCAATCCCTATATAAAAATTGATGTCCAAGGGTATACTTTTCTGACACAAAGATTCACCAGCATATTCTAAGGTCCTTACCGAGAAAAAACTGAAGCAGAAGCCAGGACCATGCACTGTCAACTACCTCCCACTACCCCCTGCTACTCCAGTGACTGGGTGACTGATTTACATAGTCCTTTGAGTGTGCTTGAAGGAATGGCTCCTGTTTATCCTCCAGCTTTCAATGTCACTTTCTGCCTATACCTGGGGGTGTGGGGGTGGGGGGGGAGGTTTGCAGAGGTCAGCTTGAAAAACTGGGGATTGAATCAGGGGTGCTCTACCACTGAACTATATACCCAGCAACCCCCTCACCATGCTTTTTTTGTAGTGCTGGGGATCCAACTCAGGGCCTTGCTCATTCTAGGCAAATACTTTATTGCAGAGCTACACCCCTAGACTCCTGACCCAACCCTTTTTTTAAAAAAAATTTGAGATAGGATCTTGCTAAATTGCTGAGGCTGGCCTTGAACTTGCAATCCTTCTGCCTCAGGCTCCCAAGTGGCAGGGATTACAGATGTTCATCATGGTGCCTGGCTACCACCCTTAATGAGGTCTCCGATGACCTACCTGTGACCTAATTCCTCTCCTCATCTTACCTGCCCTCTGGATGGCATTCAACCCAGCCAGCACTTCCTCTTTCTAGAAATGCACTCTCTTCTGCTTCCATGCATTACTCTTTGCCTCCCCGTCCTCCGTGTCCATTCCTTCTGTCATCTCTGCTGCTCGCCTCTTTTCAACCTAGACTCCAAACACTGACATACCTCTGGACTTCAGTTTCCTCTTCTGTAGTTGCATAATTTCTTTCTGGCAGGGTTGTGAGACTAGCCCAAGATAATATATTTGTGACTTTAAGTCTTCCTCCTCTCCACTCTGTTAATCATAATTACATTCTCGGCATCACTCTGGCAAGAAAATGAGCCACTTTTCCACCCGACACTTGTCATGTGACTCCAGTGTCAGACATCAGACTAGGGGGAGATGACTCTTTCCCATGAAGGCTTTTAATTTATCCAGCTTCAGACCNGGTTGGTGAGTTTAGGAATGCCTTCCTGAGGAAATGATTTCCAAACTGAGAACTAAAAGTGTCTGGCATTTTACAATCCCACTTCTGGGTATTTACCCAAAAACCTGAAATCAGGATTTCAACATGTCTGCATGCCTGTGTTCATTGACCATGATTCACAGTAGCTAAGTTACAGACATCAGACTGTTTCCCACGAAGGCTTTTAATTTATTCAGCTTCAGATCTTTCAGGAGATGAAGTGTGTGCAAGTGTGGGTAAGCAGTCTTTATAACAGTTAACTATCCATTGATGGATGAAGGAATAAAGAAAATGTGGAATATTATTCAGCCTTAAAAAGGAAGAAATTCTGTCATTTGTAGCAACCTGGATGGAATTGGAAAACATTATATGCTAAGTGAAGTAAGCCGCTGGGAATAGAAGCTACCTTTAGGACCTGGGAATGTCTCCTGTAAGAGACAAGGGGAGCCCCCAAAAGCTTATCCCAGAGGAGGGCACAAGCAGGCAGGAAATGAACATCTGCTGGGCTCCCTTAGATCCTCCCCTCTGAGACCTCAGCTGACAGCCAGGAGCACTAATTTCTGAGTAGCTGGAATGTCCGGTTGTTTCTCTAACCCTCTCTCGCTGTACAGAGTCAGGTTCGGATGAGATCTTCAATAACAGCTCTCCCACACCCTTTTATGATTTCCCCAAAACTCTCTCTTCCCTGTTTCCCCTCGTCCAACTGGGAACATCTAGCAGGAAAATGACCTTTTCTCTTTTGTCTGTCCCCTAGACTTTGAGCTCTGGGAACAGAGCACTAGACCTAATGCATCTGTGTATGCCTGTCCTGTGAAAACTGCTGATCCTAAGATGAAATTGCTCATGTCAGACCCAGGCAAATTCAGGAGAGCCAGGAAAGCGTGAAAGAGGCGGGGGAAGGGAGAGCTCGCACTTCACCTATAGAAAGAACTGCCCTTAGGATTTAAAAAAAAAAAAAAAATCAGAATCCTTTGCTTTGCACGCCCCACACGTACGCATGGATTCCTGCAACAAAGTTTAGCATCTTTAACTGCAACAATTCAGACCAGATGCTCCCAGAGATGGCTTCCCCACCAATGAGCTGACTCCAAAATTTCTGCCTCCAGAATCCAAGACCAATGGATTCTGTATCCATCCAGTCTATGTGAATATCTCCATTTTAGTAATGAAAGCCTCCCTTACCTTTAGTTCTTGTGGTGTGTGTATGTGGGGGGGCGGGGGGCTCCTGTGGCTTGCCATAGCACGCATCTCTGATTATTGCTCATTTCTGGGGAAACACCACACACACACACACACACACACACACACACACACAGATGTTTTCCCCTCTATTGTTTCTTATCTGCTTTTACGCTCCCCTTGGTAGCTCCCCCCCCACCCCCGCACTGCAGTTGAAGCTTATAGAAATGGTCCTACCCTACACATTGCTTTGGTGGTGGCAGAAAGCTCAGAGGACTGCGACAGCCCGACTCACTGCCACAACCCAGGATATAACCGGCCATTTCGAGGATGTGAAGAGAGGCCTCAAAGTGGTGAATAAGCCGCGATCCTAGGCTGTGAAGCCAACTCCCGAGCTCAAGTTCAGCTCTATCAGACGTCTGAGTGACCTTTCTTTTCTGTAAGCCTCTCTGTCCTCACCTGTGAACCGGGCACAGCACCTACTTCCCAGGATTGCCATGAAGATAAAGGGCTGGGGCGCACAGTGCCTAACATATTATAAGGGGCAATAAACGTCGCTTCTATCCTCAGGCCAGCGTCCTCGCCCTGTCCACCCCCACCATCCCCCCTCGCCCACGTGCCTCTCGTAAATAAGCGAGCGCGCAGGCGCCCGGGACCGGCGCCCATTGGCCCCCAGCCTGGGGAGCGGTGGGGAGAGGCGCCGGCGGCTCAGTCCTTGGGTCTGGCAGGGTCGGTTGGTCTGCTCCTCCGTCGGTCCGTGCGTCCGGGCCGCCGGCTTCGCCCTCGCCATGGCGCCCTGGCTGCGGCTGCTGTGGCTGCTGTGGCTGCTCCCGGGCGTGGCTCCTGCCCCCGCCGAGCCGCGGGCCGCGGGCGCGCAGGCCTGGGAGCCGCCGGCCCCGGAGCTGCTGGCGCCCGCCCGCTTCGCGCTCAGGATGTACAACCGCGGCCGGGCTGCGGGGTCGCGGGCGGTGCTGGCGGCAGTCCGCGGGCGCGTCCGCCGGGTGAGGACGCGCGGGCGGCGGGGCGCCGGGCCTGGTCCGAGGGATGGGGGAACTTTGGCCTAGACGTGGGGCGGGGGCCTGGACGGTGGAGAATCGAACCTCGGGAGACTGGGAACGGGCAGGGTGGCACGGGTGGGGCTGTGGGCCGAAAGGAGGGACCAAGAAGGCTGGTTGTGCCCGCCTCATCCGCTCCTCCATCCAGGAGGGCGGGGGTACCCTGTACACCCTGGAGGCCACCCTGGAGGAGCCGCCCTGCAACGACCCCACAGTGTGCCAGCTCCCTGTGTCCAAGAAAACCCTGGTGAGTGATGGGGCTCCTACAGTTGCCGACACGAGGCTCAGTCAAGCAAGAGTTGGGAGCGATGGGTCAGGTCAAGAGGCAAGGATCTGAGGCAGCAGCTCCCCTGCCCTGAGTCACTGCCCAAGCTCCCAGGACTGGAAATCAAGATGCTTGGAAAGGGTGGTATTGGGGTGGCTGTGCCTCACCCTGCACGCACTGCAGGGGTGATTGCCTTGGGGGTGGTCCTCATCTGAGGAGCCAGCTTCTCTTGTCTGGAACCTTGTGCCCATCCCAGTCCCCAGACTGTCTTCTCCCTCTCCCTTCAGCTCTGCAGTTTTGCAATCCTGAATGAGTTGGGAAGACACATGCTGCTGCGGCGGGACTGTGGCCCCGTGGATACCAAGGTTACAGGTGCTGAGATAGCTCAGGGAGGCTGGGATAGCCCACATCAGACTTCACTGAGGGTTCAGTCTTAATTTCCTCTATATTCCAACCTTATCCAGATGATATAAATGAGACTTTCAACCCAGTCTTTCCACTGTTCAGCAAGGATCTCCCACCCCAGGTGAGGAGGCCATATCTGAGGCCAGCTGCGCCTTATGCCCCTTCTCCCTTTACCTGGAGTAGGGTTCTTCAGTTGGGCTGAAGTCCTTGTAAAGACACTCTGCCTTTCCAGGAGTTTTCCATGAAGATGACTTCACTTTTCAAGAATTTTGTTGCCACCTATAACCGGACTTATGAAACCAAGGAGGGTGAGGACCTAGCCTCCAAATCCCTGATCATATTGGTTGTTCCTGTCCCTGTCAGATCAGGGCCTTCCCCGCACTTTGTGCCATGATGTTGGGGAGGGGGACACAAGAAGCTATACATCTCTTGGATTAGACCCGAGTTCTAATCCAAGACTGGGCTGTCACCCCAAGTAACTGTATCATTTTCCGATCTTATTTTCCTGGTCAGAAACCAGGGGCCTCCCTCTCTCTGAAAAGGATAGAATGCAGTGGACACCAGATTTTCTCTTCTGGGTGCACCGTAGCCTTGCCCATGGCCTCCCCTGGGTGATGCTCTTGAGACCCTGTTTCAGTTACTGCCTCACACCTGGGAAGTCAGCACTCCAGTTTGGCCTGAAAGTTGATCTCACCTTTCATTCCATTGCTGATAGGTGTGGCTCCACCTCTTCCACCTGCCCCAGGGTTCTGTCCTTCTCCAAAAGAGCTTCAGGCCTGATTCAGATTACACCTTCTCCCTGGGAAATCCCTATGCCTTAGCTCCATCACTCTTCCTTGTATGATCTGCCTGGGTTCTGAGCTCCTTCTCGCCTCCTCTTTGATCTTCAGAAGCCAAGTGGCGAATGTCTATCTTTGTCAGAAACATGGTGCGAGCACAGAAGATCCAGGCCCTAGACCGGGGCACAGCTCAATATGGGGTCACCAAGTTCAGTGACCTCACAGGTAGGGGTGGTAGCCAGAGCCTTCATGGAGCGTGGAAGAGGGCCTGCCCCAAGGCGCCTAGTCAGAGCTGATTTCAAATATTTTTTCCCTCCATGCGCTGCCCACAGAGGAGGAGTTCAACACCATCTATCTGAATCCCCTTTTAAAAGAGGAGTCTATCAAGAAGATGCAATTAACCAAGACCGTGAGTGACCCTGCCCCACCCGAATGGGACTGGAGGAAGAAGGGAGCCGTCACCAAAGTCAAAGACCAGGTTGGAGCCCTAGAAATGAGGGTGAGACATGTACTCGGCATGGAGGCTGGGGAAGGGATCTGGCCCTGACATTGCCCATCTCTTACAGGGCATGTGTGGCTCCTGCTGGGCCTTCTCAGTCACAGGCAATGTGGAGGGCCAGTGGTTCCTGAACCAGGGAACCCTGCTCTCCCTCTCAGAGCAGGGTGAGCATCCCGTTCCACCTCCCTGTCCCCAGCCCAGCCCTTCCAGAGGGCTCTTCCGGACCAGCCTTCTGTCTCCTAGAGCTCTTGGACTGTGACAAGGTGGACAAAGCATGCATGGGTGGCTTGCCCTCCAATGCCTACGAGGCCATAAAGAATTTGGGTATGCATTAATGGAGTCAGGAGGGGCAGGAGTGCTACTTTTCCCTCAAAAAGAAGTCAGTTTATGGGGTGGGGGGAGACATGAGTGTGGGAGTCACGTAAAACTTGGTTCAGGTCTTAATGCCAACCCTGATTGGCAGAAGACCTTGGGCAATCAGTTGTCAGAGCCTCAGCCACCTCATATGGAAAATGAGCCAGGCCTACCTGGTAGGAGTCCCCTAAATGTCAAGTGGGGAAATGTATGTGAAGGTGTGTTGTGGTAAGCAGGGGGTCTTGGTGGTTTTGCCACTTAGAGGTCTGGGTTTCTAAAAGGCTGCTAAACCAAGTGCAAGACACCTACCTCACACCTGAGAGGTGTGGACCTAAGTGGCAGTTCAGTTCAGTAGAACTGGGCTGCAGTCACAGAAAGATAAAGGACTGGACAGAGACTAGTCTGGGAGTCTGGCAGGGGCATACACCAGATTAGAGGGGACTCTCAGAGCAGGACAAGATAATTAGATGAGGAGTCCCAGGAGGGCCAGGACGAGCCCTCAGCAGGAGGAAGAACTGGGAGTTGAGTTCGTCTCTGCCACCTTTCTTGCTGGTTACTGCTGCCCTGTCCTCCCTGCCTCCCAGTAGTGTCACTCCTAGCATGAGGAGAGTTCTTATAGGGAAGGGGGGGGGCCTGTAGCCCAGGGTGGGTGAAGAACGTGGGATCTGGTGTGTACGGGGCTCGATGCACTTCTGGTTGGGAGCATAAGTGGAGTCCACTCTCCCTGCCACCCCCAGGAGGGTTGGAGACAGAGGATGACTACAGCTACCGGGGCCACATGCAGACCTGCAGGTTCTCGGAAGAGAAGGCCAGAGTCTACATCAATGACTCAGTGGAGCTGAGCCAAAATGAGCAAAGTGAGTGAGGGGAGGGGGGGGGCGCAGGCTTGCTGAGCAGGGTCCTTGTGCTCACTGACGCTGTCCTTCCCCCTCCCAGAGCTGGCGGCCTGGCTGGCCAAGAGGGGCCCTATCTCTGTAGCCATCAATGCCTTTGGCATGCAGGTAAGGCCCTGCCCCACAGCCCTTGCTCCATCTCTTGCCCACCTCTCCCTCCTTCTCCTCAGAGTTGGCCTCTTACTCCTTATTCTCCCTCCCCAGTTCTACCGCCATGGAATCGCCCACCCACTCCGGCCCCTCTGCAGCCCTTGGCTCATTGACCACGCTGTGCTGCTTGTGGGCTATGGCAACCGTGAGTTTCGCTGACTGACTATCCATCCGTCCCAGGCCACAGATGGGTTGGATGTCAGCATCTCAGGCCTCTGAGGGGGAAATCAGGGGAAAGCCTAGGAACACTGTCACCCACACAGCCTCAGGGGATCATCCATGCCCTCTGTGGATGGGAAAGCTGGGGAGGGTGACATTATGCTGGAGGCGGGTGGCAAGTGCTCTTCTTGTGCCTCAGAGCTGCAGCAGGTCTCCATGAGAGTGGTAGGCTGGTGTTTCTTGCTTTTTGCTCTTTTCCTAGCACCGCACACACAGTAGGCCCACTGCATGTATTTGAAGGTAATAAAGTGCTTGAGGCATGGATGAGGATTGAGTCCTTGACCCCTGTGCTCTGTACTGCTCTCTAGGCTCTCAGGTTCCTTTCTGGGCCATCAAGAACAGCTGGGGCACTGACTGGGGTGAGGAGGTGAGTCTGCCCGTGTGGCCCTTGCTCTTTAGCCCCTGTTCTGCTGGGCACACCCTCACCAAGCATCCTCTCCCCCAGGGTTACTATTACTTGCATCGAGGGTCTGGGGCCTGTGGTGTGAACACCATGGCCAGCTCGGCGGTGGTGAACTGAGGAGTCCATGGTGCAGGACCTGGTGCCGACCAGAGTGGCCCTTCCCAGCCTGACCCGCACATGCAGGCTCCTCCCCAGCAGGCACAGTTGTCTGAGGGGTGGGCACTGGGTACCTCAGGGTGAGCAAGGGGCACCGAGCCCCCACTTTATCCCCCTCCCACCCTGAACTTCCCCAGTTGCATCTTTGTTGGATTGTGGTAGCTGGGAGGATACTGGAGTGAAGGATGCTTTCATGGCAGCCACAGCTGGAGCAAGGGGCTCGGGTAAGGAACAGAATGAAAATATTCTCATCTTAAATCCAGCTCTGTCCTCAGCAGGTTCTGGCTTCCTGTCCTGGTTTTCCTCTGTCTGATGCTATACATATTCTGGTCTCCCTGGATTTGGGGACACTGTCCCCTTCCACATCCAGGAAACTTGTAACCCATCCCTTCTCTAACAGCAATAAAGAGATGTCCTGGTCCCCAGTGTTGTGGATGCTTGGTCCCTGGGGCAAGGAGGAATGGGGGGACCCCTGGCAGGTCAAGGAGGGATAGCTAGTTCTGCCTGGGATCCAGAAGACAGTTTCAGGAACCAAAAAGAGATGGAGAGAAGCCCACGGGATCTTTATTCAAAAGTACTTGGCTGGCTGATCTCTGAGGGCCTGACTCTGGCGGATGGATGGGATGAGCCACAGGGAACACCCTCTTTCTTTTCTTTTCTCAAGAACTGCAGGGCTAAGGTCAGAGGTCGCTTTCCCCATACAGCGCACTGGAAAAGGCCACGTAGTCCAGGGCTCCGGCTGGAGCACCAGTTCCCTTGTAGGGCACCATCCGGCGGATGCAGTACTCAGCCTGCTCAGCTGGGAGCTCCCGCCTCAGCTCCTCGGGGGTGATGTAGTTCTGGAGAAGAAGCAGCATTGAGGGCCCCTGGGTCCTGTGCCCTGCCCCAGCCCGCCAGCCCTTTACCACTCGGGGCTCACCTTGTCTCCTGCCAGGATCTTGAAGGAGGCTACGACTTGTTCAGCTGTGTCTGTTTCAGCTGTCTCTCGGGTCATGAAGTCAATGAAGGCCTGGAAGGTCACAACCCCAGCTGCGTTGGGGTCCACCATGGTCATGATGCGCGCAAACTCCACTTCACCCTGCAGAAAGACAGGCAGGCTCCAGGCCCATGGTGCCAAAGCCAGGAGGGCTCCCAGAGTCTCCTTTTGGGGACTGTCCAGCCATGGCTTGCACAACCCCTTTGCAGGACTCCAGCAGAACTGGGGTCCTCCTGATCACCTAGGTTTCCCCCAGCTCCTTTCCTCCAAAAGACCTTGATCAGAAGTCCTCTGTTCCATTCTGAAACCTGCTTCCTGCCCTTGTTGCTCATTGATCCTGACTTTTTTTCTGGGGCCATAACCCTCTGTAATGCTGTTTCTCAAAGGTAAAAACAGTGCAAGCTTAGACCTTGGGGTCACGGCAGAACCAGGTCCAAGTTAATTTACCTTTCTGAGTCTTTGATAGCCTCAGCCTCATGTAGGTGTGGTGAGGCATAGAGGAGATGAAAGGGGCACACAGTAGGTGGTTCATATGGGGGGGTCAATTATGGCACTCCTGGGAAGAGGCTGGGGCACTCACCAGGTCATACCCCATGGAGATGAGGCAGGCTCGGAAGTCATCAGGCTCCATCATCCCGTTCCTCTTCTGTAGGGGGTGAGTGGATGTTAGCCTCGGTTCCCAAGTTCCATCAGTCCCCAGATGTCTTACCCTATGGGCTGGGCCCCTGCTGACCCGGTCAAAGTGGTTGAAGGATGCCCGGAACTCATTAAGCTGCTCCTGGCTCAGGCCCTTGGCGTCTCGGGTCAGTACCTGGTTCTCTACCTCATTGATGGTGCGGGCGATGGAGGTGAGCAGCTGCTCCCAGCCCACACGGATGTGCTGGAGAAAGGGAGATGGGCCAATCAGTGGGCAGCCAGTGTTTGGCCACTGCTCTAGTTCCACACAGGTCCCACTGTGTGACCCTGGGCAAGTCCTCCCCCTCACTGAGCCAGTGTTCCCATCTGGGACAGTGAGTGACCACTAGCAACCCTCCTATCTTCAAGTGTGATGATTTATTATGTGTTAAGTATTGATTGGCTAGCCATAACAAATCCTGGCCTGGCAGTAGGATGCTTTGTGATTCTAAACAGGTCACTTCCCATCATTGAGTCTCAGTATCCCCGTGGGTACATGGGGGGCCTTCTTGATCACTTAGGCTTCCCCAGCTAATCTGCCTGTCTCTCCCCAGAGGGTAGGGCCCCACCTCCATGCTGTAGACAGTGTGCTTGTTGTCAAAGACCAGGCTCTCTTGCAGCAGCTGGTGGTCACCCTCCAGACGGTCGATGTTGCTTTTGTAGTTGATGATGTTTTGCTCTTGCTGCCGCAGTCCTGCCATCTGTTCCTCCAGAGAGCCAGCCAGCCCTGCTGCCAGCCGACCCACCTCCTGCAGGGGTACTCAGGTGGGATGAAGGATTCCAATGCCCTGTGGCCCAGCCCTGGCCTATGCCCCAGGTTGGCCCCACTCTCCAAGCCCTTACCTCCACCTTTGCCTGGATCCAAGGTCCTACGGCATTGGCCTGGGCGGCAAACTGTCGCCGGAGCCTCTCATTCACCTGCTGCCGTGCCAGCTCCTCCTGCAGTGTCTGGTCACGGCTGGGCACCAACTTTCGGACCTGGGAAGGAGGGTGGTTGTGCCAAGACCAGCTCTGGGGGCCAGAAATGGCTTTGAAGGGCTCAAACCTCAGCCCCTGTTGCTGTGAGCTGAATTAGACTATGTGGGCAAGCTCTCAACCTGTCTGGACTTTGGTTTCCTCATCTCTAAAATAGGGCTTTTATGAAAGATGTCGTACAATTGCATTCTGCACATCAGTTCTGATGGGAATTGCTGTTGCTGTTGTCTTTTTACGGATGAGGCCACAATAGGCAAGATGCCTTTTCAGAGAATCTGTGGCAGATCCCCAGATCTGGAGGTGGGCTTTATTCCCCATATCTTGGGACAGGTGAGGTCACAGGGTGGTTAGAATATACAGGTGGGGTGGGCAGGGTAGGGCATGTGGGGTACTGACCATGTCCCACTTGTTGTTGATGTCCTGGGGGCCGAGGGTGATGTAAGGGTTGGTAGACTTGGGCCGTAGCCCGTATGTTTGGCAGATCTTCTGGATCTCGCCCTGGATGCCCAGGATGGCACCTCGCTCTCGGTCAGCCTCAGGCAGTGTTGCCTTGAATTGCTCGTGAGCTGTCAGCAGGCTCTTAGGGTGATGAGAAGGATCAATCAGCATCTCCCGTTTACCGCAGGCACCAGAAAGAGCAGCAGTGTGCTCCAGGCCAGCCAACAGTCCAGCGGCTGGTCCGGAAACCCAGGCATCCTAGTCCAGTGCTCTAAAACTGGGGTTTTCCTCCCATTCCCACTCCTCAGGAGGCAGCTTTGGGGCCAGCTTTCCTGTCATCGCACCGGTGCCCCACCCACCTGGGTTTCCTCCACAGAGTGCACCAGCCACACATCCTGCAGGTCCTCCACTGCCCCATCCAGCCAGTTGTTGAAGGGAGCTGCCCTCCTTGCAAACTCCAGCTGCAGCTGGTCGATGGTTTCCAGGAGCTTCTCCATCCGCTAGGGGTTCAGGGGACAGCTGTCAGCACCTGGCTAGCAGGGGTGGCCTCTGCCTGGCTCCAGCTCCCTGGCCCCAGCCCCCACCTCTAGCGCATCCCTCCTCTTCTGGGTCAGCGTGCCCAAGTTGTCCCACTGGTCGCAGATGGCCTGACAGCGGCTGTTCACTGAGGCCGCCTCATGGTAGTCCAGCTCACTGGAGTGAGAAAGGGGATGAGTGTGGGGCCAGACCCTGGCCTTGATTTTCCACTGACTGCCCTCCTGGGGCTGGTCCCTGTGCCCTGGTGAAGGCTTAGGGAGCCAGGACAGGTGAGGGATAAAGCGGGGCGTTCCCAGAGGGAGTTCAGTTCGTGTTCCTGCGGGCAGATAGAGCGCTGGTGTGGATGTGGGGGCAGCAGAGCGGCGCAGGACGGGTTCCGGGAGGGGCGGAGCTAGTGGCGACACGGGAAGGACAACACTGGTACCACAGCTATTTAAACAAACCCCGGAGAACCGAGGGTCTCCTGGAGGGCAGAGGAGTGGGGCGGGGCCAGCAGCGGGTCACGCCTACTTGAGTTCCTGGGCCAGCGCAGCGATGTGCTCCACGCGGTCCTGGTGCGCCGCCAGGTCGCTCTCAAAGGCCTCATGGCGCCGAAGCAACGCACGCACCTCCTGCAGCGAAGCTGACTCGTAGTCGCGCTGGTTCAACATGTCCTCCTTCCCTGCTCCGAGAGAGGCCAGGGAGCTTTCGGCTGGGTTGTGAGGGCAGGTGATGACACCTGCTGGGCTACCCTGGGGGTTTGCTCTGAAACCCCACAGCGATAAAGTGAAGCCCCTGATCTGTGGCATGGCCGTAATGACCCAGCACTGTCCAGGCTAATTCTTGGCACAGTTTTGAAACTATTTGGTCTCCAACTAGCGCTCAAGAACTCTGTGAGCCCCTTAAGCTTCTGACCTGATTTCTTTGCTCACCACTGTTTCCCCAGGGCCTGGCACAGTGCGGGGCACTTGGTAGGCTCTTAATGAGTATTTGTTGAAAAGTGTTTTGTGAGTGATAATTATAATTTTGCAATTAAAAATCAATGTAAGCATAATAGTGGTAGGACGCTTTATTGAGTGCCTGTGTGTTTTGCAGAGGATGTGATAAATGACTTCCCAGGTCACACAGCTAGCCGTAATTTTAAGAAATTCTTACACCAAATGATTGTTATTCATTATGTCCAAAATCCCTTTTGAGTGTTTATTCATTATTGCTAGGCAGGACCCATTCATTTGTAGGATTAAAATCTCTTGACAGAATACTAAATGAATGATTTTTAAAATTAATTTTTAAAATTTATTTCTATATGGTGCTAAGGATTGAACCCAGTGCCTCACATGTGCTAGGCAAGCACTCTACCCCAGCCCCTGAATGAATGATTTTATCCAGAGTGATATATTTGAGGCATGCAATATTTTGAATATGACAAGTGATATTAGAGTTCAGGACTAACTCATCTTCAGACACCTGCTACATATACAAATACAATGGTAAGTGACAATCAGAGACCTACAGAGGGCCTAAGCCTAGAAAGGGGGAAAGGTCCTGAATTTATAGATTATGTGGTCCAAAAAGGGGCTAAGGTTGCACTGTGGCAAGTCAAGGTGGGACTAGAAATCGGGTCTCTGGCTTTCCTGCAGGGCTTGGACCCTAGTCCTGTGCATTTTGCTAGGACTCCACTCCAGGAGAGGCTCAGCCCCATGAGGGGTACCTACCCCGGGTCCAGGCTTCATGCAGAGAAGCCTTCTGCTGGAACTTCTCCGCCAGATGCTGAAGGCGCTGTAGGCGCCGGATCTCAGACAGCAGCCAGTCCTCATAGCCCTTTTCCACTTGCTCCAGCCCTCGCCACGCATTGGCAATGTCCTGAGGGGCAGGCAGAAGTGCCCTCCATTGAGGTTCACCCATTGTACAGATAGGGATACAGAGCCCACTGTCACCCAGGGCATGTGAACAGGGCTGGGACCACCTCCACTCCTGCCTGGCTCACCGAGACCAGCTTGCCCTCGGAGGGCATGAAGGCGGGCCGGTGGCTCAGCCGCAACTTGGTCTGCAGCGTGTTGAAGTTGATCTCCAGCTGGCACTTCTCCTGAACTCGGGGTGGTTTGTGCAGGCGCCGGTAGTCCCGAAAGTCCTCCAACTTACGCTGCATGGCACTCATGCTGGGCTCGCCCACACGGTTCTCCAGCCATGGGACAGTGCGGCGGATCCACTCCAACAGCTGCCAGGGCCAGGCAGGGGGCAAAGCTGAGAGCTCTGAGCAGAACTGCCCCCAGATCACTCACCCCTCTCCACCCACTCAGAGACTGGCCAGAGGGCCAGACCTCCTGGGGGCAACTTTCACAACTCTGGGTCAGTCTGTCCCTCCTGATCAGGAAAGGAGCAGAGTGGTTAATTTCTTATGTCTTTATGTTTTGAAGTACTGGGGATTGAACCCTAGTATGTCAGACAAGTGCTCTATCACTGAGTTACACTGCCAGCTCCAGGATGCTTAACTTCTGAGTCTAGGGGCCAGGATCGTGTTGGCACAGAACTAAGGGCCATGTAGCTGCTAAATTCAAGGGAACAGATCCATGAATAAGGAGTGAATCAGTGACTAACCAGGAGCCTGGGTAGTCAGAAGGGCAGGTGATGGGTCGCAAAGAGCAGGAAGAGGCTGGGGAGAGGCCAGGACTATTCTGAGAAGAGGGAAGGTCTGCAGGCCCATGCTGGGGTTAGTGAGGGTTGAGCAGAGCCAAGGTGGGCAGAGCACAGTGGGAGGGGCTCTGGGCCAGCCTCACCTCGCTGGCCAGCTTCTCATACTCTTCCATCAGCTTCTCATTTTCCTGGTTCACGGCCAGCACCTTGCAGATCCTGTTGGCAGCTGTCTCTGCCTGTGGTAGGGGTAGGCAGTAGGGCTGGCATAAGACAAACTGCCTTGGATGCCCCAACCCAGCCTCCCTCTGTAAGACTCTTAAAAACCTGGGCCAGGCAGATAGGGGAAAGGAGGAGGGGTGCACATCTCTTAGGTGAAGAGGGTGCTTCCAGGTCAGAGGCCTTTGCTCCTGAGCTCCCTAAAGACCAAGTGGGTACAGCTGGGACAGTGGCACTCCCACCTACACCATCTGGCACTGCCAAATGTTGGGCTGCTGCCCAGGTTGGGCCTTTGGGTCTGCAAGCCCAGCCTGGGCAGCAGTGCCCCTGGGGCAGCAGCGATGCCCACTCACCTGCTCAGCCCCTGCGAAGGCATGGTAGAAGCAGGAAACATAGGTCATGATGGCCTTCTCGTCTGGCTTTGGAGTGTTCACGATGTCTGGGGAGGGAAATAGGGTGTATGTTGACCAAAGCCACCAGTGGAGAATGGGGATTGAACCCTAGTATGTCAGACAAGTGCCAGGCATAGAACCCCTCAGATGTGAGGGGCAGTGACATCTAGTCACTAGCATCCAGCTCCCCCAAGGCCAGCATTTTCTTCCTCCCCAAAGCCTGGGTGAGTGAACAGACACTGTGGCCCTCCTAAGGGACCAGTCCACACTGCCTGGTACCCCTAACCACCTTATAACTCTGTCTGCCAGTCTTTCTCTCAGTCCATGGCCAGAACCAGTTCTCCATCAGTGCCGACACAGCCAGGGCACGACACACAGCAGGTGCTCAGGAAATGTCTGCTGCTTCACTGACTAAACGGCTTGCTTAGGCACAGGGCACAAAGGCAGGATGTGCCCCAGAGGAGCTGCCAGTGTTGGAGGACCTGGATTATCTCAGATAATCCAGGGGACTGAGATATGAGGGTGGAGCCATTCCATAGGGGAAAGGCAGGAGAGGGCAGGGGACAAGATGGAAGGGGATGGTGGCAGGAGCACTGTGACCAGAGAGTTGGTGGTTGGGCAGAGGAGGGACAAACAGGGGCAGGACAGAAGTTGGACTGTGCCTGCTCATGAGTAAGTGGAGGCTTTGCCTGGGCGTGGCGTGCTCTTACCTTCCGCATCCAGCATCTTTGGGATGTCCAGGTATTTCTCCGCCACTTCAAAGGCGGTGTTCAGGTTGCCAATAGGGTCATCCTAGGTGGGTGTGAAGGGAAGAGCTGAAAGGTCAGCTGAGGGCAGAGATCAAGGGCCAGGGCTGGGGCAGCAGAAGCCCACCTTGCGCAGTTTGGCATAGTCAATGAGGTCGGGCCGATGTCGGTGGATGAGAGCACAGAGGGCCAGGCCATCCTTCCAGCTGGACAGAGAAGTGGGTGTCAGGCTTGGCTCAAGTCGAGGCCCAGGAGTGCCCCACAAGACAGCCTCAAGTATAGCATGGAGTAAAGCACACACTCCTTAGCTTGGGTGTAAGGTCCCTCACTAGCAGACTCAGACCGTCTCCTCCTAGCTCCTCCAAGTTCCCTCACAAGCCCTTTGATTAGAACACACCAATTTCTGGATGTGTTTGGCTCCAGCTTCCCTCTGGCTGGAATGCCCTTCTGGGGATTCTTAAAGGCTCAGGAATCCTCTGTAATCCTCCTGAATTCAGTTCTACTCAATTCAACATTTAGCAGTCCTTCTATGTTTAGACGGTAACGCTATGCTCCAGGAACTTGGCTGTGACCCCTCATTCCCTGAGGCTTGAGGCGGAGTGGGGGAACAGCTCTGTGCCCTCACTGATCAGGGTGGACATCCCCCTGCCCCAGCGCTGACCCGCTGACACACCTGGTGTGGAAGTTCTGCACGTTGACATTGCGGTACGGGGCTGTCTTCCGCTGGCACCACAGGAGCAAGCCTTCCTTGGCCGAGGTTTCTGGATGGCAAAGTGGTAGGTGAGAGCATTAGTTGGAAAAGGTCTGGGCCAGTCCTTTCCCCGGCCTCCTCCCCCACCACTCACCTTCCACTGAGATGTCCTGGATGGCGAAGCGGAGGATGATGGTCCAGATCATGCCCAGGGTCATCTTCAGGTTCCCGTCGACGATCTCTGCACAGAGGAAGTGAGGGCACAGTTCTGGCTGGTACTCAAAGCCTGTTTGTCCATGCCTCAGAGCACCGTTCCCTCATTCTTGCTCTGCACCCCAGAACGGGCACCTAGTGGGTGAGCCCTTAGCAGGCACTTCACAAACACTTATTCCTGTTTTAAAATGATTAACTGAACACCTACTGGGCACCAGGTGCTGTGCCAGTACTTTGGGTACATCTGCTCCTCAGTCTCTCTTCTGAGGCAGGGATGAGTATGCCCATTGTTAAAATGAGGAAACTGAGGCTCACAGAGGTGACCTGTTGATGTCCCAGGGAGCCCCCAAGCCCTGCCCTGGCCCCTCCTCACCCTCAGCACCGATAGACACCAGCTTAACTCCCTTGCTGGCAATGAAGTCCAGGGCCTTGTTGACATTGGCGATTTTGTGGAAGCGCATCTTGCCTTTGTCTGGCCTGGGGAGCCTCTCTCCTGAGTGTAAGAGCACAGGTCAAGGGTCAAAGTCATGAGAAGCAGCAGTAAACACTGTCCCCAAGTTCCCCTCACTCCAACTCCCCTCCAGCACTCCATTGCCGTCATTCTGCAGCTCCCCAGACTGCCCTGTGTCTGAGGCCCCTACACACATCTTCACCCTCACCTGAAATGACCTCCAGGAGCAGCATGAGCTTGAGGCCATTTCGGAAGTCCTCCTCGATGTTCTCGATCTGGGTGCCCGCTTTGCGCAGATGTGAGTTGCACCAGGCAGTGAAGGTCTGGGGGAGAAGACAGTGCTCGGACCCTAGGACTGGGTATAGGGACCTGAGACACACTCCTGGCTCCTTAGGCTAGATCTCAAAGCCCTGAGCCTTGGATTCAAGTCCTGGCTTGGCCACTGACTTGCTGTGCATCCTGGACTAGTCCCCCCTGCCACTGCCCTCTCTGAGCTTTAGTTGTTCTGGAAGGGAAGAAGTGGAGTCAGACTTGGGGTCCACTCCAGCCTTGCCCAGTCTTAAGCACTAGAAGAGAGCTCAGAAATATTTAACAATCCAAAGTAGGAGTACCTCCAAAGTTCAGGGGCCAGCCCAGGAAGATACGGTCTCTCTCATGTCAGAAGTTCCAGATGGAAGCATACCAGGACCCCAAGGGTTGTGGACTGGCCTCCAGGGAGACTCTGAGTGTGCAAGCGCTATGCGGGTTGTAGAGGATCCACTGAGCACTCAGGCCCAGCCTGACCTGGCTTCCAGAGCCACCTCCTTCCTGACACCAGTATCAACCTCCATCTGATATGGAGTGGTACACAGCTGTGTGTGTGTTGGGGTGGAGGTGACCTGGCGCCTAGTGCAATAAATATTTATATTTTGCAATCTATCAAACCTTTGGCCCCTGAATGCTGCTATCATTGTCCACAATTGGGCTCCAATCCCGGCTGAGCTACTCACTCTCCATAATCCGGGGTCAGCCCTTGTCCTCTCTGGGGTTTAGTCTCTGCGTATTAATGGGTCAGACTCATGATGTCTCAGACTCATGGGTCCTTCCCCCAATATGGCAGGATTCTGGAATTCAGAGCATTTCCACACCACAAAGCAGACATCCCTGAAAGATGGCCCTGGAAATTTTTTCCCTCATCTAGTTTTCAGAGATCTTGGGAGCTGGACCTGGAAGACGCTCTCATTGCTACAAATTGGTACATTTACAAATGTGGTGCTGTCATTGCTAAGGGAGTGTGAACATAGGCAGTACTACTCCACGGTGGCCTAAGCACTAAAAGGGTATTTGTTCTTTTTGCAGGTCCTTCTAACCCTGGAGTCTGGATGTTCTGAGTCTGGATAGGGCAGAGGGACGAGCAGATCTGGATGACATCAAACATGACTCTTAATGACAATCATGTAGGTCTGAGGAGTGCTGGGATAGACACACTGAGGAATCTCTGGGAGGGACTGTCCAAATCAGGTGAGGGCCTCTTGGGAAAGGCTCACATTTGATCTCAGCTGAGATGGAAGAGCAGGAGCTCCCTAGGCAGGGAAGGGCAGGCAAGGGCACTCCAGGCAGGGGCTACCACCCAGGCAAGTGCGCCATGAGAAACAGTTGCTATTTGTGGGACTGCAACTTTCTGGGCACTACTGGAATGAAGCTGGGGGTGTTGGGGTATCAGTGGTGAGAGGCAGGCCGGAGGGATGGCAAGGGCCAGGTCATGCGTGATCTTGGGTGCTAAGCTGGAGAGTTTGAACTTGATCCTGAGACACACAGGGAGCCAGCAAAGCTTCAGGCAGGAGGGAGGTAGACAGAACTGTGTTTCAGAAAGCTTGTTTTGTTTGCAGAGTAGATACAATGACTTGGCAGAGTAGAGGGAGAAGAGGATCAAGGGCATCAGATGCAGGGTGTCAGTGAGGAGGACGAGATAGGATCAGGTGGGTGAGATAGAGGCAGGGGCTTTGTTTTGTCTCTTGTAGAATCCTGGCATCTAAAACATACAGTAGGATTTCCTAAAAAAATATTTATCAAACATAAATGTTTAGGGTGAGGCTGAAAGAAGAGAAATCAGGAGGGAGGAAGCAGGAGTGCTCCAAGACTGTGGGAAGCCCCTGGATGGAGGAGTCACCTGTGGGAAAAGGAGCATTCAGGAGCAGGGATGGGGCAGGGCCAAAGCTGACCGCAAGGTGTTTATTACAATCTCGTAATAAATAATATTGGACACGAAAGAAAAGGTCAAAATGTCCTGTTCCAGGGGCTGCTGACTGATTTAGACAGCATCCACCCTGTGCAGCTGTTGGATGGTGAGATGGGTGGCTGTAAGTTGGGATGAAAGGATGTTCCTGATATTTTAAGTGACAAAGGCAAGATACAAACTGGCATGTGTCATATGAGGGGTATGTGGACCTGGATCTGGGAGAGGCCTGGGTGGTTAGAGGGGGGATAGTTGTTTCAGAGCAGTTGGCAGCTGGAGCCAGGGGCAGGGATGACATCACCAGGAGACTGCCAACCCAGGGACCACAGCCATGCTTAGAGACAGGTGCAGGGGGGGCCTGGGGGGAAAGTGTCACCCGGGGCATCCCAGCCTAGTCAGCTAAGTCTCTTGACCCCTGGGGTCAACTCCTGTCTTCTAACCCAGCGGAAATGCTCTGATTCTAAATTCTGGGATTCTCAGACCCTGTGGAATTTCACAATTCCACAGAGCAGCGCAGTGCCCTGCCCTTTCCTGGAGTCCTGTGCTATTGTCACTCACTCAGCAGGCCATCCCTGGCCACCACTTCTCAAATTTTTCTCATTCCAGCTGGGATCATTTTCTCTTTAGGGAACCCAGGTGTCCTGCCCCCTCCAGTAGGGAAAGTCTGGAGTGAAAATAGTTCAGGGAGGGAGGGGACCCAAGTGCCCTCCCTACAAGGCTGAGTCTGGGCAGCACCTGCCATGTGCCCCTGTTAAGCTCCCCCAAGGCGCTGCCTCAGCACAAAGTGCCCATCTGGCTGGAGAGTCAGGTTACTGCACAAGGGGACCTGTAAGGGGACCCAGGGCTCCCCTCCTCCCGACCTGGTGGCCTTTTCAGCAGACTCAGGGCCCCGTGGTGGAAGGGGTATCTTGTGAAGGGGTGGGGGAGGGGCAAGGGACAAAGATCCTCAGACTGGGGTGCCTGTTTTCTGACAGTGTATGATTTGGGGCCTACCCTAGTTCTTTTCTGGGCCTAACTTTCTTCAACTGTCACGAGATAGAATGACTATGGACCCCGCCGTGGGTAGGATACAGAGGAGAGGGTAGGGTGGGGTCTGAGAAGCCTTGCTCCCCAGTCCCTAGTGTGCCTAGCTTGTTCCACTCGGGGTGGAACCTGGGAATATTTAGAGTGTGGGGTGAGCTGGGAAGAATGATTATCCTTTGTGAACCCCCACCCTCAACTTGGATGCCCTGCGCTTTGCTCAAACGGATCTTTGCCCCAGAAATGAGGCAGTGGGCCCAGGGAAATGAGCCCTGGGGTGGGGGGTGCGGGTAGCCCAGGAACACTCCCTGACATCCTAAGCCCCTCATGAGGGCTCCCAGGCTTCTCTTCCAGCTCTGCGGACAGCAGAGGGCTGCGGGGCAGAGCCTGGGCTGGGGAGTGGCAGTCTGGGTTAAAGTCAGGCTCTGCCCCGACCTGTGAGATGCACAGGACAAGCCGCCTAGCCTTCCAGGCCTCAGTTTTGCGGTTAGGAAATGGGTGAGCACTCACTTTCCGCTGCTGCTTCTCCCAGGCCGGGTCCAGCAGCAGGTCGCGGTCCCAGTCCTCCTCCTGTTCCATGTACTCGCCGCCCCCGCCGCCCGCGAAGGGCCCCTCCCCGGCCCCCAGACCCTCGGGCTGCATAACCATCATCATCTTGCTTGGGCTCCTGGCTCCACTCCGCGTGTTCCCGGACACCCGGGCCCCGTTAAGTAGGTCCCGGCCCAGCCCCGGATCGGATTCGCACTAAATATGGGGGAGGAGGGTGGGGCCGGATAGGGGCGAGGACGCTTGGGTCCGGACGAGACCAGAGGTTGCTCTGGAGCCAGGGACTGCGGAGTAGAGGGGTGCAGAGGTAGATCTCGTGGCGGAAATCTGGGATTCGCGTTCCAGTTCCACGGCTTGGGCGCTGCGTGACTTAGGGAAAGCCGTCGGTTCTGTTTCCTCATCCGCAGAACGGAGATGACCATACTAACAGTGGCTGCAGATCACCCCAAAGGCTGCCCTCCAGGTTTCGTCCTGACCATCTTCCTGCACTACGAGGGTAGAAAACAGAGCCCTATCCCCATTTCACAGTCAGAAACACGGAGGCGACGAGCTGTTTTGAATGTTTTCTGGGGTGATGAAGGGAAACACCAAGCATGGGAAGGGGCTCGGAGCCAGCTGGATGGACCTAGGCAGGGCTATTAATATCGGGGCGGCCGTGGGAGGTGGGGGAGAATGTGCTGAGCCGGGAAACCCCGACGCCTCGGCGGCTGCAAGCCAACCCTCCCCGCACACCAGCCACTCACCAAAGGCGGGGCTTCTGATGGAGGGGCGGAGTCTCCGCGGGCGGGCGGGCGGGGCGACGACTCCGCGGTGTCACCTGGACTCTAGCGCCAACCAGATTCCGAGCATTGGCCCAACCAATCAGCTCTCCGCATCTGCGGACGGTCCCTTTGAGTCCCGCGCTCACGGCACTCCTTCCGATTTCTATTGGCCGTAGCAGACGTCCGTCTGCTTCTATCTCCGCCCCAACACGGAAGCTCCGGGTCCTCGGGATCCCGCGACCGGTGGGTCCGGACCATGGGCCAGCCCTGGGCGGCGGGGAGCGCTGAGGGAGCGCCCGCGCGGCTGCCTCTCGTGCTCACGGCGCTGTGGGCCGCTGTCGTGAGCCTGGAGCTGGCCTACGTGCTGGTGCTGGGTCCCGGGCCGCCCCCGCTAGGACCCCTGGCTCGGGCCTTGCAGCTGGCGCTGGCCGCCTTCCAGCTGCTTAACCTGCTGGGCAACGTGGGGCTGTTCCTGCGCTCGGACCCCAGCATCCGGGGCGTGATGCTGGCCGGCCGCGGTCTGGGCCAGGGCTGGGCGTGAGTGGGGCGCGGGGTCTGGGGGCAGAAACGGGAGCCTCGGACAGGGGAGGGGCTCCACGACCTGGGTGTTAGAACCAGATTACTTTAGCAGGCTGGTTGTTAACTCCTGTAAGATCTGGCATGGAAGAACCAAAATAAGTACTGCTCATTCACTCAAATACTTACTGAGCACCTCCTGGGTGGAAGGTACTTTTCAGATTCTCAACCTCCAGGAATCGATCACTTGCGGGAGGGGCAGATAATGAACTACAGGCACAATAAGTAAGCAAATTATATAAAATGTTAGACGGTGCTGATGTGGAAACAAGAATTAGAGCAGGGTAAAGGGAGTTCAAGTTTCAGTTTTAAGTGGCAGTTCTCATTACAAAAAGTAAGTGAGGTGATGGTTTTGTCAATTATCCTGATTTAATTATTCTGCATTGTATTAGAAGTCATAACAACACTTTGTACACCTTAAATATATACAGCTACAATTTACAATTAACAAGTGAAGTTAAAAAAAATACATAGTTTGTCAAGGTGGATCTCATTTGAGTGAAGCCTTGAAGGAAATGAAGAATTAGCTGTGTAGGAATTTGAGGATAGAGTGTTTCAGGCAGAGGAAACAGAACCATGCAAAGGCTTTGGGGTAGTTGTATGGCTAGCATGTTTCAGGCACAGCAGTAAGGCCAGAGTGGCTGGAGTGCAGTGAGAGGGGAAGAGATGACAGAGATGTAAGGCTCTGCTTTTGAGGAGAAGAGAAATGGAGAACCATTGGAGGGTTTTGAGCAGAGGAGGGGCATGACTTAAGCTTTAAAAGGGTGAGTCTAGCAGCTGGGGTGAGTCTACACCAGAAGGGAAGAGAAGGGGAGGATCTAGGAGACCAGTCAAGAAGCTACTGCAGTAATCCAGAGGACAGTTCATGGTGATATGGACCAAGGTGAAGGAAGTGAGAAGTATGCTTTTGGGTATTACGAGGGCAGAGAGGTCAGAGCTGGCAATGCGGTGGTAGCACTGGAGGGGTCTGGGAGTCTTGGTGGGCCTGCATTTACCTGTGAAGAACCTTAGGCTTAGAGGAACCTGAGGCTTGGCGGGGGGTGGGTCTGTTCTGCTTCCCCAGGATGGGCTGACCTGGGCATGATCTGGGGCACTGACCCTGTGGTTCCTTCCCTGCAGTTACTGCTACCAGTGCCAGAGCCAGGTGCCACCACGCAGTGGGCATTGCTCTGCCTGCCGCATCTGCATCCTGCGCCGGGACCACCACTGCCGTCTGCTGGGCCGCTGCGTGGGCTTCCGCAACTACCGGCCCTTCCTGTGCCTGCTGCTGCATGGTGCTGGTGTCCTGCTCCACGTCTCTGTGCTGCTGGGCCCTGCCCTGTCAGCTCTGCTACGGGCCCACTCACTTCTCCATACTGCTGCCCTCCTCCTGCTACCCTGGCTCATGCTGCTCACAGGTGGGGAGCCTGGGTGCCTCTGCCTTGCTTCAGGAAGGTATTGGGCCAGGAAGTAAAGGCCGTTTTGGTGGGAGGTGGGATTTCCTGTTGGTTTTCTGTCATTTATGGGGGTAAAGGCAGGCTGGCACTCAACAGTGCCCCAAGACAAGGGATAGTTCTGTTGGGAGAATCAGGAAGGATTGCAGGACTTGTTGGCAGAGGAGGAAAGAGCAGTGGGAGCCCATAGGGGTGGTTGGGTGGTGGGCACTCAGGTGGATAGCAACTAAAAGAGCAAAGGCCCCCAAGAAGAACAAAGGCATCTTGAGAATTGTGAGAATTAAGGCTGGGACAGTAGGCCAGGACCGGAGGGTGGAGGGCCCTGAATGCTGGTGTTGGAGATGGCTCTGATTTGATGGGGCAGAGGAGAGGAATGGAAGGCAAAGAGGGATGACGATGGGTGAAAGATCCAGGCAGTGGAAAACCCAGTCATTGGGAGGTGGGAGGGAAGACTAGGAGCAGGAGGCTTTTGAGATGCTGTGTTTTGGATGACATGCATGTTCCGACACCACCAAGATAAAAGCCCCACCCCACCCCTGATCTTCCAGTCTTTGTTCCCTCCTGGCTAGAATGTAGTGGGCTTTCTCTCCTGAATCCTTCTTGACCTTTTTAGGATTCTCTGTAACCTTGCTCTGCAGTTAGAAATCTCCTGATCACTCTGAGAAGTTGCTGTGCCTCCTCATCCACTCCAAGCCCAGCTCTGCCCCAGGGACCTTCAGAGGTCCACTGTCAGAGTCTTCTGCCCATACCAGCTCCCTGACCAGCCCTCCTACACCCTCCTTGTTGCCCCCTGCCTCCACTGAGACTCCGTGCTCCAGTTGCTCCTCCCTGTGGTCTCTGCAGCCTCCTCTCTTCACTACTCGTCATTGAGTACTTGGCCTCAGCTCCCCATCTCTCTGTCAGCCCTGGGCCCTTTGACATCAAGAGCATCTGAAGGTCTGCAAAGGCCTCAGGTTCTTGACTTTTGTTTTACTTCCTTTTCCTATTCCCACATCCAAACTGCAGTCCTTGTCAGGATGCCAAATGTGTCACCTCCAAAGCCACCCATCGTCATCCCTCTTTGCCTTCCATTCCTCTCCTCTGCTCCATCTCTCACCCTTGCACTCTGTGACTCCTGCTCCAAGACCTTCCTGGCCCTGCAGGCTCCTGGCTGTCACTTTCTCTCCCTCTGCTGCATCCCCTCTTCACTGCCCCACGCACAGCCTAGAGCCCTCAGTTTTTACCAGTCTCCTGCCAACACGGCAGCGTCCTTGCTCTGTATCTTCCTGGCCCTGGCTTCTGAGAGTTGCCAGAGATACACGGTCCTCTGTGGCAGGTTGGTACCCTACCATGTCTATGGCTGCTGACCTCAACAGGCTTGTACCTGTGCCTGGCCATCCTGTTTTCTCATATGCCTGCTCTCCCAACAACTGCAGCTCTCTTGTCCCCAGGGCCATCACAGAGAGAACAGGACATCAGATGCTACATCCCAAATCGCCCTGTCTTCAGCTCTTCAAGCCCGTCTGACTGCCCCTAGCTCCTCAGGCCTGGTGCCCTACCTGTTCAGAGACCTCTCTGAGCCCACTCGGTGGTGTCCCATCCCTGCCCTGCACCCCACTCCCTCCACTAGCTTCCTTTGGGTTTTCTCACCTTGTACAGACCTTTTGCTCCACATGTCCTCTGTGCTCTTTGGTCCACATGCAACCTTCCAGAAGGACTTCCTTAGACTCATAGCTGTTTTTCCCTTATTCTTCCAACTGCTTTGACCTTACTTCTGTCCCCAGCTGTCCTCTGATACTGCCACAGACCCAGACTCTGTCGCCACAAAGCCACAGGACTTTTCCAGTTCTTTTCTGCTTTAAGAGACTGTTCAGACTAAAAAACTGCTGAGTGCCCCATCCTTGACAACTTCTGCCCTTGGTCTCGTTGGTGCCTCCAACTTGGGCCTTCCTACCTTCCTTTATGGTTCCCCTTTTTTCTTTAGAGACAGGTTCTTACTATGTTGTCCAGGCTGGTCTCAAATTCTTGGGTTCAAGTGATCCTCCTTCCTCAGTGTCTTAAATACCTGGGACTGCAGGCACACTGCTGCACTGGCTTGGGTTCTCTTTTATCTGATGCCCAAGGACCCTCCCACTCTCGGGTCTTGGTGACATTGTCTTCTCACTTCACATACTCTGGCAGTTCCAGCCACTCCTGGGGTCCTGGGAGACCCCCAGGTTCTCACTACTCACAGATCTGCTTGTCCAGCCTGGGTTTTTTTCTGAGCTTGCAGAATGCAGACCTACCCGTCTCATGGCACCTTTGCCTGCCTTGGAACCTGCAAACAAATTGTTCTCTCCAATTTATCAAAATAGAAAAAAACCCGCTTCCCCTGCCCCCTCAGTATGTTTGCCCTCCATCTCTTCTGTTTCAGGCTCTCTTTTATTGAAGTAAAATTAATAATTTTAGCCATTTTACAATTTGGTGTCTTTTAGTGTATTCACAGTGAACACAGTGCCACCATTGTCACTGATTTCAGAGCATTTTCACCCTAAAAAGAACCCCTTAAGCAGCCGCCCCTCTTCCCCCATCCCCATCCTTGACAACCACTAAGCTGCTTTCTGTTTCTGTGGATTTGCCTGTTCAGGACATTGCAGACAGAGATTACAGGACACATGACCTTTTGTGTCTAGCTTCTCTTGTTCTTTATGCAGCAAGTACTTCTTGCTTGCTGTGGCCAAGATAGTAAAAGGTTGTTCTTTTCTGTTAAGATACAGATGACAGCTGTAATTAACTGAGACAAGATCAGTTTGATGTCTGAGAGCCAAGAGGCCATCTCCTCCCCATGGTGTTTACCAAGTTTTGTGATGCATGGATAAACATCACATGCAGGCAGCGGCCATCTGCCTGGTTCCCAGCACAGGCTGGACAGAATAGAGAAATGAGGCCTGCTTTGTGGTGGAGGGTAGGGGTGGAGGGTGGGCCGGAGCTGGGCTTTGGGAGGGCTGGGCCAGACTTTGGCCCCTGACTCTTTCTGCTTGTCCCTGCAGGCAGAGTGTCTCTGGCCCAGTTCACCCTGGCCTTCGTGATGGACACGTGTGTAGCAGGTGCGCTGCTGTGTGGGGCTGGGCTGCTCTTCCATGGGATGCTGCTGTTGCGGGGCCAGACCACGTGGGAATGGGCTCGAGGCCAGCATTCCTATGACCTGGGCCCCTGCCACAACCTGCAGGCAGCTCTGGGGCCCCGTTGGGCCCTTGTCTGGCTCTGGCCCTTCCTGGCCTCCCCACTGCCTGGGGATGGGATCACCTTTCACACTGCAGCTGATGTGGGACTCATGGCTTCCTGACTTCAGTGGGAGTTAGAACTGAAGTGGGCAGAGGGGAGCAGGAGGTGGGCTGAAAATTCCTTCGTTTCTGGCCCTTAAAGTCAGCAGTGGGTAACCTCAACCCCTTCCTTGGCTTTGCTCCTGCCCAGCCTGGACACCCTGCCCAGGGCTCAGGCCCCTCCATCTCTCCCTCTTTGGGCAGATGGTTGCAGAGGTGGGTCTGGCAAGAGGCTGCCCAGGCTGCTTGGCTGCCTCTCTGCCAGGCTAATAAGGTACCCATCTGGTCCTTGACCTCCCTCCATCTTTACTGGGTTTCTGGTCCCTCACTTTGTTACCCTGGCTGCTGTTTCTGGTTCCTCTGATTGTCATGCCTGAAAATCACCAAAAAACTAGGTGTCTGAGGGGCCTAGGTGTCCTTTCGCCCTGGTGGGGTAGGGGTGGTAGAATCTGAACATGTTTTCCAGGATCAGCACGTAATATTTCAGGCCATTTCTGCAACAGCAGTTTCATGGAAGCTCTTAGCTGACCTGGGACGTAGCTCAGTGGCTGGGTTCTTGTTCTGTGTGTAAAGCTGTTGGTTGCCATGACAAGTCAATGGGGTAGTAAATGGAGGAAGCAGAATGGGAACCCAGGTCTTTGTACTGTTGCCTTCACCCTTGCACAGCCAAAGGAAGTGAGTGGGAGAAAAATCTAGGCCAAGAATCAGCTGGGGTGTTACTGCCCATGAAGGGTGACCTGAAGGCATAGGCCTGTGCTGCTCTGTGGCCTCTTGGGAGCTGCTCGTTAATGCGGCAGCTTCAACACACAAGCTAATCAATGTTTACTGCCAGAGTATCACTAAGATGATAGTAAAGAAATAAAAAAAAAGATAAGTTTATAAGGTGGAAACAGACAGACGGCAGTAGACCAAAGAATCTGACATTTTGAAAGATGGAGGGTGGTTGGAGGCTTGTTCACTGTCTTATGCAGAGAACTAGAAATCGAAATTACATTTTCCCAAAGGAAGGGGTGGAGAGGCAAGCCAAACTGCCCCCAAAGCCCTGGTGGGGTTCAAGAATTCACCAGAACTATGGAAGGTGAGGTGAGGCTTTGGGCCAACAGTGGAGATCGATGCCAAGTCAGTATCAGGAGCTGCTAGGTGCCCTCCCTGCCAGCCCCATCCACCCCTTGCAGCCACATGCTACCCTGCTGGGGTAGGGTTATCTGCAGGAGAAACTAAAACAGAGAAGCTCTGATCTCTGGAGCACTGGGGGTGGGGAGGAGGGCTGGACCAAAAGTCCACAGATAATGCTGGGGTCCTCCTGTGACACGGCAGGTCCTCCCTGGACCCCCAGAAGAGTCCACTGCCTGACAGCCTCTGCCTGTGCCCACAGTGGTCATTGCTTTTCTCAGGAGGCATGTTCTGTTGCTACTTTGTAAAAGAGTTTAGGAGCCTGGTGTGCCTGGCATTCTGTGCTGAACTTAAAACATTGGCAGATCTGCCCTTCCTCCTCTGCATCTCATTCCTCACCCTCCAGAATATCTGGTTTTCATGGTTTTACTTAATAGTGAGGAAATGCAAGAGCATATTTATATAGTACCCCACACACCTGTCAGAGAAAAAAAAATCACCATTTCCTTCTTAGTCCCCTTCCTGGGGGGCGGGGGGTGGACACAGCGTCCTGTCTTGATGTCTTGATCATTCCTTGCTTGGATTTTTAGTTACATGTTTTTGAATTTTACATGACTTGCCTTTCTCTCAATATTATGTTTCTGAGATGTATCTAAACTGTTGCATGTAGCTGTGGGACGCCCTCTTTCCTTGTTGCATAGTGATCTTCTGAATGCCATGACTAATTTTTGTATTTTATTCCACTGGCCATTTTATCTACCCTTGTGTCCTCTGGGAGTCATCCACCAAGAGCCCTTGTCCTCCCTTAGAAAGCTTAGAATCAGATTGTCAAGTTAAACCAGTAAATACCCCTTTGAGATCATGAACGGAACTCCACTAACTGTATAGATCAGTTTGGGGAAAACTGGCGGCTATATAAAATTGAATTTTCCAGTTTGTGAATATGGTGTATTGCTTCATTGGATGTTTAAAATAAACTTATACTTTTTCTCACAAAGATGTATTTTTTGTTGCATTTATTTTTTCTTTATTTTTATGTGGTGCTGAGGATCAAACTCAGTGCCTCACAAGTGCTAAGCAAACGCTCTACCACTGAGCCACAACCCCAGTCCTCCCCAACCCTTGTTTATATTTTATCTAGAGACAGTGCCTCACTAAGATGCTGAGGCTGGTTTTGAACTCACAGTCCTGCTGCATCAACCTCTCAAGTCGCTAGGATTATACATACCTTTGTGTGTGTGTGTGTGTGCTGGGAACTGAACCCAGGGCCTTATGCACGCAAGGCAAGCACTCTACCAACTGAGCTATATCCCCAGCCCTGGATTATACCTTTTGTAGTACTTTTTAAAGTTTTTTTGCTGCAATAAAAATCTACATTAATAGTTATTCCAATATATTTTAGATATTATTCTGTTGTCTCTTAGTCTCCATTGTTGTTGTTAAATAAGTTATCTATTTTTTGGTTATTGTTATTCCTTTGAAGAATTTCTTTCTTTCTTTTTTTTTTAAGTACTGGGGATTGAACCCAGGTGTGCTCCACCTCTGAGTCATATCTATGGCCCTTTTTATTTATTTTTTTTAATTATTTATTTATTTATTTAGTTTTTGGCAGACACATCATCTTTGTATGTGGTGCTGAGGATCGAACCCAGGCCGCACGCATGCCAGGCGAGCACACTACCACTTGAGTCACATCCCCAGCCCCTCTCTGGCCCTTTTTAAAAATTCATTTGAGACAGGGTCTCTAAGTGCTGGCCTTGAATTTGTGATCTTCCTGCCTCAGCCTCCCCAGTGGCTGGGATAACAGATAAGGGTTGTGCCTGGCTCCAATTGCTTTTTACTGGGGATTGAACTCAGGGGCACTGACCACCTAGCCACATCCCCAGCCTTATTTTGTTTTTTATTTAGAGACAGGGTCTCACTGCATTGTGCAGCACCTCACTTTTGCTGAGGCTGGCTTTGAACCTGTGATCTTCCTAACTCAGCCTCCTGAGCCACCACAATTGGCTCCAATTGCTTTTTTTTTTTTTTTTTTGTCTTCTGAGGTTTTACTGTGATGTGCCCATGTGTTAATTTTTTCATTTGTCCAAATGAGAGTTGTTAGCCGGGCCTGGTGGAGCATGCTTGTAATCCCAGCAGCTTGGGAGGCTGAGGCAGGATGACTGCAATTTCAAAGCCAGCCTCAGCAACAGTGAGGCGCTAAGCAACTCCGTGAGACCCTGTCTAAATTAAAAAAAATAAAAACAAAATAGGGCTGGGGATGTGGCTCAGTGGTCTAATGACCCTGAGTCCAATCCCCGATACCAAAAAAATAAAAAAAAAAGAGTTGTTGGGTTTTCTAATTCTATGAATTGGTCATTCATCAGTTCCACAACCTTCTCAGTCATTACATCTTCAGATATTTTCTGTCCCTATTGGAACTCTTATCAGACCTCCCTACTCCATCCTTCTGATTTCTTAATAACTAATATTTTCCTTCCTTTTTTCTGGACATCCTGGAGAATCTCTACAGAACTGTCTTATAGGTAAGTCTGCCTTCAGCTGCTAAATCAGTCTATTGATTTTTTTTGTTGTTTAAGAGACAAGGCCTGATTATGTTGTCCAGGAGATTAAGTGATCTTTCTCTGGCTTCATTTTCTAGAATAGCTGGGACTACAACCTTGCACAACTGCACCTGGCTGTTATTTTTTTTCCATAAAGTGGTTTTAACAATTCATCCACTGAGTTTTACATATGGAATAATTTTTCATTTTTTGAAGTTCTACTTGGTTCTTTTTCATATCACCTTGATCATTTTATATATTCTCTTGCTTTCTGTTCCAAGTTTAGGGTTTTTTTTTTCTTTTAAGTGCATTGAAAACAAAGAAAAAAAAAAAAACACTTTATATCCCTATACCTTAAGTCTTGGCGGGTTTCTCTGGCTATTGCGTATGCTGGTTCTTGGTCAATTATATCTCATGCCCTTACAATTTCTTTTGACTATAAGTTCCTATTTCTTGGATTTTTTTTATATTTAGTTGTAGATGGACACAATGCCTTTATTTTTATTTATTTTTATGTGGTGCTGAGGATCGAACCCAGGGCCTCACACATGCTAGGCAAGCCCTCTACCACTGAACCACAGCCACAGCCCTATTTTTTGGAATTTTATCAATGGGATTTGTTCTGAGGTTTGGTTAAACATAAATTCCTCCAGAGAAGAAATGTGTTTGTTAGTTGCCAGATGACCAGTCCTACACCACTTTAAATTTTTAGTTAGTATTCTTAGTACAACCCAAGTATTGTCAATCCAGGTTGTAAACTCTTTTTCAGGGGCTAGTTTGGGGTTAAAAAATTCAGGAGTGGGCTGGGAGTGTAACTCAGAGGTAGAGCACTTGCCTAGCATGCTCAAGGCCACAGGTTGCATCCCACTACCAAATTCTCAGAGGAGGTTTTCCTATACCTTCCTACCAAGCTTGGAAACAGGCATTTTCCCTTGCTGATTCTGGCATGAGGAAGGAGAGGGTGGTTTATTTGTAGATTATACTGAGCATGTGAGCTCAAGAGAAACCCCCAAAAAACTGAAACTCGGGAAATGCTGATAAAATACTATAGATAATTTCAGAGAAAGAAAAGAAAATTCATCTTTGAAAAGATACCAAGGTTGTGGGCTGGGTGTGGCTCAGTTACCTAGCATGCATGAGGTCCTGAGTTCAATCCCCAGCACTGGGTGGTGGTGGTGGGGGGAAGCCACAGTCAGGACTAAATGGAGAACAAAGAATTGAGAATTAAGGCAACAAACATTTTGAAAAATTCAGAGAAGTCAACAAAGCTCTCAGAAAACAAAACGATAATCTGAGAATAGAGAAGAAATTCAGGCTCAATCTTGTCCTCTCTGGGATGATCATTTATCAGATGCTGGGCTTAACTGTCATTCCAGAGAGAACAGAGAAATCAAGGGGAGGAAATCACCCATGGTACAGCAGTAATACAATTTCCTGGAACAAAAGATGCACATCTGTCTCCGCTCAGTGGCAAAACAACAAGGACAGGATGAGGTATGTCATGACATTCAGAATCTCGGAGGAAAAGACAACTAGGAGGAGAATGGCATGGAAGCTAGAATACAGGAGCACTGCCTGTAGGAAGGTGACCTCCAACCGAGGATTCTGTGATCACATGTGCATTAAAGAAAGAAATGTTTAGATAGGCATTGACTTATAATTTTTAACTCCAGTGACTTTTTAAAGAAGGTGCCCATGGATACATTCCACCAAATGAGGGTGAACTAAGAAAGAAGACATGGACCCCTGGAGTCAGGAATCTAGCCCTGGAGAGGGGCAAAGTGAATTCTCCTGGAGAGCAAACAGTCCTCTGGGAAGGAAGAGTACAGAAGAAAGAGGAATCATCAGACTGGCTGGAGAAGAATTAGCAATTGGTATATTAGAAAGCTAAGCAAATTAAAAAGAAAAAAGGGCAACTACTAATCCTATGAAAAATAAAAAAAGTTTCAAAAAAGGTGATTTATTTATAGCCCCTAATTTTTTTCCCAGTGCTGGGGTATTAGCCCAATTTTTGGCTTTGCAGTGAATAATTTTCACATGGTAATATAAATGGCAATCTTGATAGCGAGTATTGATTTGCCTAAAAACTAGAGATGAAGGAGGGGTGCTGTCTCGAGAGCTAAATACTCATCTGCTACAATGGGGAGTCAACAGGTAGTATCTGAGATTGATAAATCAATCAAGAATAGTATAAGCATATTTTAAAAATAATTGAAGTTGGGGCTCACTTGCCTGGCCTATGTGAAGTACTGGGTTTGATTCTCGGCACCATACACAAATAAAATAAAGGTCTATCAACAATTTTATATATACATAAAATTGAAGTGATTGTTGCTGGGGGCAGTTCAAGAGAATGAGAGGCTATTTTCTTGTTATAAACTGCCTAATTCCATATTACTAAGTGGAGACATGTTTTAAAATAAATATTAAGAAAGAAGACATAAACTTTGCCTAATGTACACAATTTCCTGGAGCCCTTGCTAGTGTGTGCACTGGGGACCATACACTGTTTCTTGCTTTATGTTGCTTTATGTGCACTTGTCCAGATGGTAGACTTTATATATTTGCACACACACACACATATATGTGTGTGTGTGTGTGTGTGTATGTATGTATGTATATATATATATTTTTTAAATATTTATTTTTTAGTTTTAGGTGGACACAATATCTTTATTTTTATGTTGTGTTGAAGAGCGAACCCAGTGCCTCGCGCATGCCAGGCAGGCGCGCTACCACTTGAGCTACATCCCCTGCCTATATATATAAAGTTTGTTTTGTTTTCTTGTTTTGCAGTACTAGGGATTGAACTCAGTGCCTCACACACTTTAGGCAAGGGCCCTACCATTGAGCTGCATTCCTAGTCTTTTTTTTTTTTTTTTTTTTTTTTTTGG
>NW_026000001.1:850593-885382 GCF_001458135.2 Marmota marmota marmota | reverse complement strand
GGAACTGGGTAGTAGAAGTGCATCCTAGTAAACTGGACATTATAGGTGATTCTGGTGACGTCCCAGATGGAAATAAGCTATTGGAAAGTGGAAGAAAATTAATCCCTATAAAGTGGCAAAGAACTAGGCTTAGTTGTTTTTGTATGTTTATTCTGTGATGGTGGAAGGTTGTTTGGTTATTTTTGAAGCACTGGGGGTTGAACCCAGAACACAGATGCATTCTATCACTGAGCTACATCCTAGTCTATTTTTTTTTTTTTTGAGACAGGACTAAGTAGCCCAGGCAGGCCTTGAATTTGTCATTCTGCCATAGTTTCCTGAGTCATACAGGCATGGGCCATAGTACCTGGTTCCATATATTTCTTTTTTCTTTTTTAAATTGTTTTTTAGGCAAAATTTAAATTATTTTTAGATAAATACCTTTATTTTATTCACTTATTTTTATATGGTACAGAGGATTGAACCCAGTGCCACACACGTGCTAGGCAAGTCTCTGTCACTGAGCTACAACCCAGCCCCCTGTTCCATATATTTCTCTCTCTCTCTCTCTTTTTTAAACCTTTATTTATTTATATGCCATGCTGAGAATCGAACCCAGGGCATTACACGTGTTAGGTAAGTGCTCTACCACTGAGCCACATCCCCAGCTCCCCACATATTTAATAGGATAGTATTATAAAACACATCAGGTGCCAAACATAGGTCTTTCCTTTCATCATAATGAACAGATATGAAAAAAAAAAAACAGATGTTTTTGTTTTGAGTTCACACAGTTCGTAGTGCAGTTCACAGTATGACCTGGGTAAAAGGGACTATACGGTCTTCTGGCTAATACATGACTTTGCCCCATGACAGCCCACACCCTGTGCACACAACTCCAATGATGGGCTCATTACCCCCTTGGACAGGCCCTTCCATCTCCAGGTTCTGCAGGTTGAGACTAGAGTGACAGTGACACCCTCCGTTCCATATCTTTTCATTTCTTTACCTCTGCTATTTCCACTGTGCCTGGGCTGGCTTGATGTAGAAACCCTTCACTATCCTGACCCAGGTGGTCTGCTGGGCAGTGGGGAGAAGGGGGAAGGCTCTTTCTTTGGCCCAAACCGGTGGCCTCTTAACCTGGCTCCAGATGCATTCCTTGGAAGGGCTGGGGTCCACCCTGTGTCTTGGGCAGAGAGGCAGACAGTGGCAACCAGTTTGAAGCCCTTGGTCTTCTCTTTTTTTTTTTTGGGGGGTGGGGGTGGGGTACTAGGGATTGAACCCAGGGTGCATAAACTGTGTCACATCCCCAGCCCTTTATCATTTTGAGACAAAGTCTCACCAAGTTGCTAAGGCTGGCCTTGAACTTGTGATCTTCCTGCCTCAGCCTCCCAAGTTGCTGGGATTACAGGTGTGGGCCACCATGCCTGGTAGAGACCTTGGTCTTGAGGGCAAAAGCTGTGCAGTTGTTCCTGTCCAGTATCACTTTTCTGGGCCAACTCCTCCTTTCTGCCAGAGGGGGTGCAAAGCCCATGGGGTGTCAGAGCTAAAAACAGTTCAGAAACTGCCTCATTTTACATGAGGGGAGACCGGAAACACAGAGGAATCTCGTTACTTCCTGCAAGCCTGAGCCGTGTGCCACACATCAGGCCACACCTGGTCAGATGGGGAAAGATGTAGGTTCCCAAGAGCAAGGCTGCTGGCTCCCAGGTGACTCCTGTGGCCTGTGAGGAGCACTGGCAAGACTTCCCAGGGACTCAGCAGGCATGAGGGGCTTGAGGGTTTTGAGCATTTAGGTCTAAACTGAGCCTTTGCTTAAACTCCAGCCTCACCTCTGTGCCAGCCAATTCTCTTTCTCTGGCTGCTGCCCAGTGAACTTTCCACCCTCAGGGCTGATCTGGACTCCCAGGCACAGAAGGGCAGTCTGATGGGCACTTTAGGGCTTCTGTCTCCCCAGCCCTTCCCCTAATCCCAGAAATGCCTCTTCTGGTGCTGCCTGCCTCTGCTCTACCTAATTCCACTTTTCTTTCCACAGATGCTCTTTTTGAGCATGAGCATCCAGGTCAGGAGCAGATGCTGTGTGGTCTCTGGGAGTGCACATGGGCACCCTCTGCCCTCCTGCGCCACTTCTTCCTCTGGCAACCTGCTGGTGGGGCCTTGGAGCCCTGAGGTGGTGGCAGGGTCCAAGCCTTTGTAAAGGTGCCCTATGGGGAGATGGCATTCCTTCGGTGGGTTGCTGAACAGAAAGTGGAACCCCAGGCTGACAGGGGGCTCAGTCTCACCCAAGAAAAGCCTCTGACTTATCAGGCCAGGCTCTCATCCAATTCTGGCCTTGGCCTGCAGCAGGAGGTGAGTGGGGTGCCAGAGGGAAGTGGAAAAGAAAAAGAGTCAGTGTCCTCTTTTCATCTCGACAGCTCAGAACTCTTCCTTGGGACTGGGTGAGGTTTCTGGGAAGTACTGGGAGGCAGTGGGCAGCAGAAGCTGCCTCTGGAACAATACCAGGGCATGTTCTGAGAAAGGAGCCAGGCCTTCTTATACTCACTAGCTGCTGCTATAGCCCCATGGCAGGAGTGGTGAGCAGGGGGTGCTCAGGAGAGGAGTGGGAAGCTGGCGCCCCAGCACACTGCTGCATGGGGAGTGGCCCAACCCACCCAGCTCAGTGAAAGTGGCTGATGGATCTTGCTGACTCCATTCGGCAGGGGCCTGAACACTGGCCCAGGGCTCAGGCGGCTTCCAGCCCCTCACTCACAGGCATGTTGATGTAGGCACTCAGCAGGGGTGCACTCTGGCCTTCCCGGAGCACCAGTACCTATGGAAGAGGTGCCATGGAGTTGGGGCATACACCTGGACCCCTGCTCTCTGTTCCCTGCAAAGGCCAAGCCTGCTTGTCTGCACTGCAGGCCACTAGGGCTCTGCTGAAGGGATAGGGAGGGGGGAGGCCTCAACTGTGCAGTTACCATAGCTCCACCCTGCAGCCCCTGAGGGCCTTGTCCATACTTACCCTTACTGACCTCCCCAAGGTCCCACCTTCCAAGAAGTACCAGTGGATGGTTTACCTTGATGATGTCTGAGATGCCCTTGTTACTGAGACTCTCCACAAAGGTCTCCAGAGGGTAGCCGAGCCCTGGCACCAGCAAGGGGACCTAGGTTTGGAGACAGAGGATGCCCAGCTACTAGTTGGCAGATCACAAAATGTGCTTGTGCCTGCCATCAGCTGTGTCTCAGGATTTCTCAGGGTGGGCCAGGCCATGGTGCAGTGCTGGGAAGCCAATGCTCCAGGGTCACATGATGGGTCTGTGGTTAAACCTAGATCCTACCAAGGCCAGGGCTGTTTCTTCTACATTCCAGAGTTTTAAGTTTCTTCTCCTTCTAACCTGGGCTGTTGGGGAAAAGCAGACCCTTTGCTCTGTGATGACACTCTCTGGAGTAGAGAGGATCCCTTTTGGTAGCAGGAGCAGCTGGGAAGCAGGGTGGGGCTTCTTGGCCACCAACAATGTTGGACAGGTAGGTAGGACTCAGGCTCTGCTATTCCCTACCACCTTCTGTATGGCTCCTGGGCCTGTTAGACTGGGAAAAAGGTGGCAAAGGCAAAGCCTGGTGCTCCTTCCAGATGCCCACCTGGTGTCTGGCTGAGTTGGTCTGTTGGCCACCTACTAGCCTACTGCGGACTGGTGAGCATCTAATCAAGACCCTGCCCTAACCTATTGTATCCCATGACTCAGGGCGGGTTGTGGGCGGGGCTAAGGGGAGATCTAGTACCTTGAAGAAGGCCCGAGGCAGGGCATAGAGTGCCTCGTTGTACAGGAAGCAGATCAGCAGCCCTGTCACAGGGCGGACTGTTGAGGTGTTCTGCAGATGAAGCGTGAGCTTGAAGGTGGGCCCCAGGCCCTGGACCTGTGGGGATGGGTGGAAAAGGCCCTCAGGACTGAGGGCTTTGGGCACTGAATCCAGGAGCCTGGCCCTGTCTGCTTCTTCATCAGTGTCCTCAAGTTATCCCAACAACTGCTCTAGTGCTTTATCTATCTGCCTTCATCAAAATGCACAGAAGATAGACGGGGCAGCAGAGGCCTGGAGAGGAGAGGGCCTCGATGAGACCACCTAGCAAGGTGGAGGCAAAGCCAGCCAGGCTCATGGCCCAGCTCCCTCCTGTCTTCACTGCTGCTCCTGCCCGCTCCCCAGGCCTGTTCTACCTCCCACCCTTGTCCTGGTAGATGAGATTTTCTCCCTCGCACCCTGAGTTCCTCTGTCACCCCTTCCTCCTCTATATCTATCCACTCTCTTTAGGAACTAAGTGATTAGAAACCTGGGTAGAGCAGACAATACACATAGGGACCAACTGAGAGCTGGCTGTAGCCTCGTGGTCACTCAAATTTGGGCATGTGTGAGCTTCTCCTCCCTCACGCCCAGGCATACTGCCTATGGCCAGACCAGGCTGGCCCTTCTCTGTACCAGGCGGTCCTATGGCTACTGAAGCAAACAGTATTCTACTCTATGCCATTAGATCCCTTGAGGCTCCTGGGAAGAAATGTTCCAAGGTGACACTCTGTGCTCCCTGTCCCATGTCTAGGAGCACAACACAGAACCAGGGGGCTGAAGAGGAAGTCTCCTTCTGTGGCCAGCCACAGAAGAGGGCAGTACAAGAAGCAAGACGGTGAAGGCAGCTCTCCCAGGAGGATATGGAGGGAGAAAGGGAGCCTGGGGTTTACTCCATGGCATTGGCTCTGGGGGCTTAATTGTGTGGCCCTCCTGACCTCTGCCCTCTGGCCCTGATACGCCCACACCTGGGTGCTCACCACAGCATGCAGCTTGAGCGGTTCCCAGGCTGTGGCCGACACGGGGCTCAGGCTGGACTCAAGGGCCTGCACGTAGGCGCGGGCTGCCCGGAGGCGCAGCAGGTAGAGGTCTGTCTGGAAGCTCCGGTGCATGGCTGTGAAGAGAATATGAAGGCTGAGGCTGGAGGGAGGCTGCTGTGGGGAGGGTGTGAGATAGATGCAGTGGGCAGGACCTGCAGAGGCTGGGAATGTGGGACAGGAAGGACTGAGGCCAAGCCTAGCCTTTTGGTGACCCAGCTGTGGACTATGCTCTAATTCCTCTCCATTGGTTCTCCCACCACCTTGCTGTCTGCACATCTTAGTCTCCTTCTGTTCAGCTCTAAAGGCTAGTGTTTCCTGGATTCTGGGCCTTGGCTCATTCTCTTACATTTCTTTGTCCCCCAGACAACCCAGGGCCTGTCTTGGCTCTGACCATCCCAAAGTGCAACAGCTGCTGGCCCCTATGAACTGGGACCTTGTTATTCCCATGTCCCTCCACATTGTGTGTTGTCTCCAACAGCATCTGGGCATCTAGGCCTGCAGCTGCTTAACTGCCCCATGGTCATCTCTCCCTGGGTGTCCTATAACACCTCAAGTTCAACACTGTGGAAGCCAGCCTCACTATCCTCCCCCAGTTACTGCATCACTGTCCCCCAGGCCACCTTGATTTACCCCTCACCCTAACCCTTTGGTAAGAGCAGGTAACTAACTCTTCCTCAGCTTGCCCCCAGAGTCCCCCGTCCCTGCTCCTGCCAGTCCTCCTCTGTCCAGACCCAACATCTTGGTCTGTTTTTGCTTTTCTATTTTGTGTGAGGTGCCTTTTGCCATTTGGAAGTTTTACATCTTTATTTTATTTTATTTATTTATTTATTTATTTATTTTTTGAGAGAGAGAGAGAATTTTAATATTTATTTTTAGTTTTTTTTTCGGTGGACACACATCTTTGTATGTGGTGCTGAGGATCAAACCCGGGCCGCACGCATGCCAGGCGAGCGCGCTACCGCTTGAGCCACATCCCCAGCCCCAGTTTTGCATCTTTATGTTATCCCACTTATTTATCTTTCCTTTTTCCTCTAGTAGTTTTACAATTTACTTATTTATTCATTTATTTACTTTTTAGTTTTAGGTTGACACAATATCTTTATTTTATCTTTATGCGGTGTTGAGGATCGAATGCAGTGCCTCACGCATGCCAGGCGAGTGTGCTACCACTTGAGCCACATCCCCAGTCCACAATTTATTTATTTTAAACTTTTTTTTTTTTTTTTTAGTTGTTGATGGACCTTTATTTTATTCATTTATTTATACCTGGTGTTGAGACTCGAGCCCAGTGCCTCTCACAAGTGAGGCAAGCACTCTACTACTGAGCCACAACCCCAGCCCCAATTTATTTTTAACCTAACCATAATTAACTTTTGTGATTCATATAATTCCCTTAGAAGCAAGTTATTCTAATTGTACTTTGTTTTTTTAAGAAACAGAGTCTCTATATGCTGTCCAGGCTGGCCTCTAACTCCTGGGCTCAAGCAATCCTCCCACCTTGGCCTCCAGAGTAGCTGGGACTTTGTGTATGCGCTGTACCTGACTCTAATCATGGTGTTTGTACAGTTGTGCCTTTCCCCACTAATCTGAAATGACACCTTTAACACATACTGACTTGCCACACATACAAGGCCTTTTCTGAACTTCCAGGATGTTCCTAAATGACTTTTGTCTCCTTCCACATCAGCACCATCAACTCCTACAGTTTTGTAGTTAATTTGCAATCTTATAGGGTAAGTTCCTTCATTTTTATCCTCCCAAAGTTCTCAGATTTACTCTTAGAATCAACTGATCAAGTCCTTAAAATGAACCCCATGGGAATTTTTTCTGTAACTCTGCTATTTCTAGATTAATTCTAGAAGGATTGACAATTTTACCAGTGTGTCTTCCCACCCTGAGATTTGGTGAGTCTGTCCATTCAGGTGGCCTCTCATGTTTTTGAAGACAGTTTTATAATTTTCTTTATTAGGCTTTGTACATCTTCTTGTTACATTGTTTCTAGGGATTTATTTTAAATGGAAACTTTTTCCATTATGTTTGCCAATTGGATATTATTGGTATATACAAAAGATTGTGATTTTTGAATACTTCACATCTGGTTACCTTTCAGAACTCCCTACTTATGTTTCTGCTACATTATCACTTACATGTTCTAGGTTATAAAAGCCTGCTCTTTTCTCTGTCCTCCAATTTGTCCTTCAAACTGAGACCAAGATCCCTTTAAAAAACTTAGCAGGAAGAGTTACTGCTCTTTTTTACTTGACCTCTTTGCCAGTTCCCCATGCCCTAAACACACATTTGAATGTAGTTTTGCATTCCTGGCCCTTTGGGAACTGGCTCCAACCTGCCTCCCCAGCTACCCGTGGCCACTCGGCCTCCTGGCCTTACAGCTACATGGCAGATGCTGTCTTAAATCCAGGTTAGGGCCCTGAGCTTCTATCCCAGACTCTGCCTAAATTGCCTTTCCCTCCCCACTGTCTGGTGGACTTGTAATTATCTTTTGGCATTAAGTCAATGTCACCTCTCTCTAAAGGTTTTATTGTTTCCCAGGCAAATATTCCTTATTGCCTTATGTGTGTCAACAGCACACAGAAACTCCTATTCCTGTCATACAACATGAAGTCTCCTATGTAGGACTAGCCTACTTTAAGGAACCTGGCACAAGGCTTGGCATGATCCTGTAATGAATGAATGAAAAGGGAAAGTTGAACAAGCAGAAAATCTTCATTAGTTTCTACTCTGAAAATACTTGCAGCTAGAAGTGACTGCTGCCCCTCCAACTTTTAAAGGCACCTATCCCTTGAGCAACGATGATATGTAGGTAGGTGCACCTCCCATGCTGTCCCTGACTTGTAGAGGTATGAGACTTGTTGGGTTGGCAGAGGTCCCCCTGATTGCCTAGGGTACCTGAGAACCATCCACCCACTTTTTGCTGTTGGGAACAATGGAGGAGGAGAAAGAGGGGGAGTCTTACCAGTGCCAGCCTCCCGTTCTCTTAGTGTCTGATCCACGTAGAGCCGAGTCTTTCGGGGCACATTAAGTTTTGTGGCTTGGGCTGGTGGGGGACCCACCTCGCCTGTGCTCTCCACAAACACTGCTGTGCGCTTCAGGATCTTAATTATCAGGCCACCACCTCAGGAAGTGAACAGACAGAAACCGATCTGTCCTCCCCAGTTCTATTCAACATTCCCATTCTCTCTGCCCAAAACAATCAACTTAATAGAGAGCCATTTCTATACAGGTCTGTCTTTCTGACAAGACTCAGTTTCTGGAAGGAACGCAATATGTCTCAATAGTGTTCTACCATTAATTCACCCAGCAGCTCCTTGTGGAGTACTGAGACATTCCTAGCACTGTGGCAGGTACTACAATACTTGCTGTGGAGACACGACCCGACCTAAGCCTGGCCTCTGGGCAGCAGCATCCAAGTACTAATAAGCTGTCTGAATGGCAACTCAGACCCTGACAGGATGTGTCTGCAGGCCCATCTTTCCATATTTGGGTCTGTTTGTGTTTCACCTCCTTCTCTCCTCTTTCTCCAGCCTGTCTCCTTCATTCCAATGCCAATGCCAATGTCCTTGACAGAACTGAGTCTTCTCACCTCGAGTAGTCATGACAAGGGTGTTGTCCTCCCGCCCATAGCGGCCAAAACAAAGGCTGGTCACTGCATCCTATATGGGAACATCAGAGTTAAGCTGAGGAACATCTTGGAGAGAAAAGCAAGATGGAGAAGATGAGGAAAACCCTGGATAAAACAGGTGAGAGGTGAGGAGAGGCCTGGGGGCAATGCTGCCACCAAAATACTTATTTCCCATCTCCTCTCCAACTTCACTGCCATGGCCACAGTTCCAGACCAAACACCACTGGCCCTGACTTCTGGGGTAGTCTCCTAATCAGTCCTCCAGCCTATTGTTGACCCCACTCTGTCCTTCGTAATGCTGTGTCTGTTGCGTTTGTGAAAACCAACCTCCAATGGCTTTTGTCCTGTCCTCCTTATCAGAACACTTAGGCCTTTGACATCAGACTCCAACCAGCCTCATCCACCAGTTTTCTCCTCTGTACTTCTCCCAGCCACCTGCCCTCACAGCACCTGAAGGCCCAAACCTGTTGCTTTCAGATTTTATAGTGAGACTCAGGATAATTTATACCTACACATAATGGTTTCACATGTGATACACTCTGAAATTTCTATCCTATTTTTTAAAATGTTGCTGATTGTAATCCACTAAATTGATTTAATGACTCATGAGAGTATAAAAATTTCTGTTCCAAACCTCATCAAACCTCCTGGATTCTTCCATCAGAGTGCTTCATGACTCTCAACCTTTGTTCATGATGCCCCGTCTGGAATATTCTTCCTCCATTTGTCAACTTAGCAAACTAATTTACCAGGTGAGTGGCCATTTGCTCTGTGAAGTGTCCCATGAGTTTTTCCTGTCTACCTTTCCCCTTCCTTCCCCTGGTCACTGGCCCCTCTCTGCTTTTCCAGCCTTTGCTCTGCTGCAGGCCGCCTTGTGTGTTCACATGCTGCGTCTGGAGTGCTGGTTGTTCCCGTAGGTTGTGAGCTCCCTGAAAACATCATTTCACACACCCCCCCACCACCCTAAATGGTGACTTGTACATATAAAGTGCTTGAAAAATGTTTCTGAAATGCTTCCATATACTGTCAGGAGAGGCAGCTAAAAATATTCACAAGTGAGATTGGGGCAAGGAGGGATCAATAACAGACGCTGAAGCCAGGGTGGGACTCACCGGGGTGCGGATGATGTTGAGCAGAGCCTTGTCACGGTAAATACGGACCTCTCCATTGGCCAGCCCTGCCATGACAGCCTGCAGACCCCGGGAACGCTGCTCTAGGAGGTTCATGGTCAGGATGGCGGCAGGCATCTGCACAGTCCACAATTTCTTACCCTGGCAGGGAACACAGAGTCTTCAGGGGCTCAGGGATTGGAGTAGAAAGAAGAAGTGGCTTGAAGTTGTGGGAAAGGAGAAGCCAGGAGGTCTTTCCAGCCAAGGGGACTGGGGTGGACATGTGTGGAAGGGCTGGGGCTTGCCAGAGGCCACACCTTGTGAGTAAAGCCGTGCAGACTATCTTGGGTGCTGCCCACCACCAGGATCTTGTGTACCCGGACAAGCCCCACAGGCTGGGAACTCAGCTCAATGCAGTACTTGGGGCACTTGGAGTCTCTGCGGAATAAAGACACATTTATACTGCCCCAGAGAAAGTTCCTCTCCAATCCCTGGCTGACTCTTCTCCTTCTAAGCCCCACAGCCTAACCAGCCTAACCTCAGAGGAACCCTGGCCCCAGAGCAGATGCCCAGGGGATTGTTTCCACCTCTCCTGCGTTAGTAGATGTGTGACTTTGGAAAACATCATGTGAGTTCTCTACCCTGTTCCCTCCTGCCCTTACTCTGGTGACCTATATGATAGCTTGACATTGCACAGAGCTTTCACTGAGCTTATTTTAGACTGTCTAGCCAGTGCTAGTAGACTTGGGCAGTTTACTAATTTATAAGAAAAAGATGAAGAGTTTTCTCTGGGTAGAAGCCAGTTTCCTGTCCTTCCAACCTGCTTCTCTTAACCAGAAAGTGGGGAAAATTCCTGCTTTCAACCACAGGCAAAGTCCTACATTTCCCTATCACCAAGTCCAAGTCAACATCATGGCCTATCTAATGACTGACAGCCCACTGGTCTCTGGGCCTCTTTCTAGTTACTCTCTGGCCAGCAGAGTAATTTTTAATTTTTAATTTTTTTTTTTTTTTTTTTGAGATTGGGCCTCACTCTGTTGCCCAGACTGGTCTTGAACTCCTAGGCTCAGCCATCCTCCTGGTCAAGTAGCCGGGACTCCAAGTATATGCCACCAGGCCCAGTTTTCCTCACATTTTTGAGCAACTGGTTCCTCACCCCTGGATGGGCATTCCTGATCACCTGGTACTTTTTCCCAATAAGCCTGCATTTTTCCTCCATACACTCATCTAATTTGGAATATCTTGGTTTGTTGACTTTAACACATGCCTCTTGCATGAAGGAAGGGACCATATTTATAGTGTTTTGTTCATGAGCATAGCCCCGATTCCTTGCACAGTGCTTAATAAATGGTAGGTGCTCAATAAATATTTCGGGAATTTAAAAATGTTGCATGAAATATCAAACTAATGCATAAGGAAGTGTCACATACACTATAAATTGATATAACAAATACAAGAGACTTCCTATTTCCTTGCTTTCTGACTGCATTGCTCACCTATTGTGGCTACCTCACCAGGCTCCTGCTTTGCCAGTCCTTGTCTCATAGCCTCCAGATATTCCCTCTATGCTCATGGGCTCAGTCTCCTTTATAAAACTCTCAGCTCTTTTCATTCCCATATCAGAGTCCCGAAGCCCCCTTGTTCATCTTGCTAACCCCCCGAGAAAACAGGTTTCTGCAACATTCCTCTGGCCCGGAGACCATGGCTACCTTCTCAGGATATAGATGTTCCCATTTCGACAGGCAGCTGCAAGCCGGAACTCTACGTCAAACTGGCCAGAAACCTCCAGGAAGACTGGGACGCTGGGAAGGTTCATCTGCAAAGAAGAGGCTCAAACATCCTGCTTTCTCAGAGCCCCAGCCCCTCCCTGGTTTGAAGTAACTCCTTTGAGTCATCTAAAAATCTTCCTTATCTCAAGTAACTCCTTCCTTGTCAAAACTCCCCGTCTCCTCATTTGCTCCCTGCTTGTCACAGGTTAGACTCATATAATTTTTCTGGAGGGAAACGTGGCAATATGTAGCAAAAGTCTTTTAGTCTATCCCTTTGGCTAAACTCTATTGCATCTAGGAATAGAGTTTAGCCAAAGGGCAGTATCTCTACAAGCACCCAAAGATGCTCGGGCAAGGATGTCTACTGCACTGGTGTTCCTAGTAGTGAAAAAAATGAAAGCAACTTAAGTGCCCAACAACAGATGGCAGGTTAACTAAATTAGGCTACTCTAGATAATGGATATGTGTGGCCTTTAAAAAGGCTGATGTGGTTTTAATCATATGACCATATCCTTAATTGATCATATACTTCAATGTGAAAAAAGCTCATTACATGATCCTATATTATAATCCTGTTTTTTTAAATTTCTTTTTTAAAAATAGTACTGGGAATTGAACCCAGGGATGTTCTCCCACTGAGCTAAACCCTAGCCCTTTCTATATATTATTTTGAGATACAGTCTCACTAAGTTGCTAAAGCTGGCCTTGAACTTGCAATCCTTCTGCCTCAGCCTCCTGAGTTGCTGGGATTATAGGCATGCTCCACCATGCCCAACCATGATCCTGTTTTTTATAAACATGTAAAGTTATATATCTATATCCATATAAGAAACTGTCTCCAACCTGCTTCCTTATCCAGAAAGTGGGGAAAATTCCTGCTTTCCAACCACAGGCAGAAGGATACATGCCCCCCCAATTTTTTTCTTTCTTTCTTTCTTTTTTTGGTACTGGGGATTTAATCCAGGAGTGCTTAACCAACAGAACCATCCCTAGTCCTTTTTAATTTTTATTTTGAGACAGGGTCTCACTAAGTTGCTTAGAGCCTCACTAAATTGCTGAGGCTGGCTTGAACTTGCAATCCTCCTGCCACAGCCTCCTGAGCTACTGGGATTAAAGGCAGGTACTACTGTATCTGGACAAAATTTTAATAGTAGATTTCTGTGGGTGGTGGGATTTGGGGATATGAATTCAAATATTTTTTTCTTCATGTTTATCAATAGTTTCTAATTTTTCTACAGTGAATGTGTCCTACCCAGCACTATGTGGGAGAAAAGGGAGGGACTGTAGCCTGGATCTTGGGTGTTCCCAGGGTCAGTCAGACCCAACACTGACCTTGGCCAAAATGGTGAAGGCTTCAGGGTCCAGTACTAGGATCTCTTTGTTCTCAGTGCCCAGCACCAGGCATGACACAGCATCCTCATCAGCCAGGTTTTTCTTCAAGGTGATCATGGTGGTGATGACTGTCTGCAGAAGGACTCTAGAGGTCACTCAAGGAATCTTACACCATCCCCCAGATATCCCTGATGTCACAGGAAGGAAGAAAGAAGGCAAAGAAAGAGGAGGACGAGGACGACAAGGAAGCATCAGAGATGTGACAGATTTATGTGTAAACATGTTTATGCAACAAACCTAACTTCCTCACAACAACAAAAGGAAACAGTAAGTCAATTATGAGCTATCTCTGTGATCAAATCAACGTGGACATTTCCTAAAAATTATGTTTTTAAAAGATTCAATGACATAGGGAATGCTTCTAATGGGAGAGAAAAACAATAAGTAAAGTCATGTTTGTAAAATCACAATTTAAAATATATAAACATGCTGGAAGAGGGCTGGGGGTCTAGTTCAGTGGTTGAGTGATTGCCTACCATGCACAGGCCTTGGGTTGTGATTTTATACATAAGGAAAGGCAATGATTATATACTTCAATGTGAAAAGGGCACATTATATGATCCCGTATCATGATCCTGTTTCTTTTCTTTCCTTTTTTTTAAAAATATTTATTTTTTAATTGTAGTTGGACACAAGACCTTTATTTTATTTATTTTTATGTGGTACTGAGGATTGAACCCAGGGCCTTGCACATACTAGAGGAGTGCTCTACTGCTGAGCCACAACCCCAGCTCCTCCTTTTTTTTTTTTAAAATGGTACTGGGGATTGAACCCAGGGTGCTCTCCCACTGAGAGCCCTTTCTAAATTTTATTTTGAGATATGGTCTCAAACAACAACAAAAAACTGCTGAAAAGTTAAGCCCTCAAATACAAAGACTGTTTATCTCTGACAATGAAATCATGGAGGTTTTTTAGGATTACAATGGACAATTTTTTTTTTTTTTGGTACAGGGGATTGAACTCAGGGTCACTTGACCACTGAGCCATATCCCCAGCCCTATTTTGTTTTTTATTTAGAGACAGGGTCTCACTGAGTTGCTTAGTGCCTTGCTTTTGCTGAGGCTGGCTTTGAACTCGAGATCCTCCTGCCTTGGCCTCCGGACTGCTGGAATTATAGGCCTGCGCCTCTATGCCCAGCCCGCACATGTTCTTTTGTAATTAAAACTAGACAACAAATAAGAAAAAGGATGCTCCCTTTCTAAGGAATTTCTCACATGAATATTAGCAGAACCAAAACATTTTTCTTTGGAAAAATTAGCTGCCCACTGTGTGATCATCATTAAGAACAAAAAACAGGGACCATTCTCAGCACACAGTAGGATTAAAGGTCACAGAAACATGGATGGACATTAGTGTTCCCAGTCACTTAACCATAACACATGCTTGGGAAAATTGTCCCCTTCTCTTCCAGATAATTAATCCATTTCTCAGTTTGAAGAGTATTCAAAGATGCTAATAACTAAAGACCTGAGCTGTTGATAAGCAGGAACGAGCAATGATTCTCACAGAACTGAGGATCATGTTAACAGCGCAGCATGTGTTGGCCAGCACATTCAGTTAAGGTGGCCTCTACAGGTGTGGATGGTCCCATGAAAAATATGGAGGGAATAAAAGGGAAGCATTTCTTGCCCAATGTTCAGATGGAATGGTTACATAAACTAACTAATAACCAACGAAATAATCAAGAGCTACTAAAAATAAAGGTTTTTTTTGTTTTTTTTTTTTTTTTACAGTACTAGGGATTGAACTCAGGGTTGCTCTACTGCTGAACTACACCTTAGACCTTTTCATTTTGATCTTGCCAAGATGCTGAGACTTCAAACTTGTGATCTTCCTGCCTCAGCTTCCCAAGTAGCTGTGATTCCAGATGTGTACCCCTGTGCCTGGGCCTAAAAATGGGAGTTCTTGAAGATTATTTGAGGCTCAAAATTTAATGTTACATACTCAAGGGAAGCAGAATGTACAGGACTATTTGTGAAGGAAATGTACCAAAATGGTAAGAGTAATAATCTCTGGTTAGTGAAATTAGAGTCATTTACATTTCCCCTTTACACTTCTCCTTATTTTCCAAAAATACCTTTACCCTCAATAAAATAAAAGCTATACGCAAGTTATATAAGGTTATATATTTATGTGTTAAAAGCTGTAACTATTAACTGTACATGTAGAAGGTACTGCTGTTTTATGACTTTATATATGTGGTGTGGCTGGAAAGGAAACTGCAAACTCAAACTGGTCTGGTTTGGTTGTAGAACTTGCCACTGATGTTATATGGTTTAAAAAAAAGTAAATTGTTTTACAGGGTAATAAAAAGAGAAGGGGGTGCCAGGCATGGTGGCACACATCTATAACCCCAGCTAATCAGGAGGATCACAAATTCAAGGCCAGCCTGAGCAACTCAGCAAGACCCTGTCTCAAAACTAAAAAACAAAAAGGGCTGGGAATGCAGCTCAATGGTGAGCACCCATACCAGAGTGGGGGTGGAAAAGGACAGATAGATGGATGGAAGGAAGGAAGAAAGGAGTGTTACCTGCCGCTTGATGGTCTTGGACTTGTGTTGGTTCACAAATGCCTCCATTTCACTCAGCTCTAGATGCAGAAACCTGGACACAGAGAAGTGGTATGTGCATTTCCCAGCTCAGTCCATGGCCACTCCCTTCCCCTGGCTCTTCCTAGGATCCTTACCTGAGTGACTGTACAGACAAAGGCACCTCTGCCTTCTCCCTGCAAGAAGAGTGGCCAGTATGGCAGGTTTGGTGGAAGAATGGCCCCTAAGGGTCAGAGCTTTGGGATGCAGGAGTGGGAGTGGGAGGGGTCATGGGGGAGGTGGGCTCTCACCGGATGTCCTCCAGCATCTCTTTTAGGGTCAAGGGGTCTATCCGGTCCTGTGAAAGCAAGAGAAAAAAGAAGAGCCTGTGAGCTCCAGCACCCATGTCCTCAGGGAGTCCACACTTCCAGGGGTTCCTCTTCCTTTCTACTTCCCTCCCAACTTTCTTGCACTGAGCCCCAACTTCCTTGATTTGAATCCAGCCTTGGGGCCAAGGCCATCCACATTATCCTCCCTCAAAATCCCTTACTCTTGCTGCTTCTAGTGCCCTACTTTCCTCTTGTGGGCCACTTCTTTCTTTGGTTTCCCTCACTCCACAGATGGGCAAGAGTGTGGCTAATGCAGAGGATTCTCTGAGTTCTGCTCTTCAAAAGCCCTGGTTGAATGCCTCTCTGGGAGCAACTGCTTAGGGACTGAACCAGCAGCTTACCCAGAAGGGCCACCACTGATGCTGTTGGAGATGAACTATGGCCAACCTCCCACAACTGGCCCACCTATGCGCCCACTCTTCCAGCTCAGAGCCTGGCCCTCTTCACCCTATGCCATCTTTGCCTTCTTGTTCCCATGCCCAATGTTGCTTACCTCCTTAGCTTGGTTCCAAAGGTCTTGTTCCAGAGGGTTTAAAGATAAAGGGGGAAGACTGAACTTGAAGTAGGGCCTAAGATTCTTATATATGTAGACACAAGGGCCTGAAGCAAGTGCCAGAGCTGGAGTCCGGGTCTCGTGTTGTTCCTCCATGAGGAAGGCAGCAGCAGCAGCTGGCAGAGCAGGCAATGGGTTTTCTGCCAGCACTGTTGGTCCTTTGAGCACCTTCAGACGGGGATGCTTCCCAGCAGGGCCAAGATCTCCCACCACCAGCTGCAGGGAAAAGATTGTTCATTCCAGGCTCAGGGTCCAAGAGATCTCTCCCAAGACCCTCTTCTTGGGCTGGGCCTTTTTTACTAATGCTCATTTCTTTATCCTCATACCAAAAAAAAGGCCTTGCCATCAGGCTTATAAGTCCTGTGCCTTTGGGAAAGTTAATCAACCTTTCAGAGCTCAGGTTTCCTGTGGGAAGCCATTCTCGCACGTGATTGGGCACCTCCCTGACTGGGTGTGAGGCATTCCGGCCAAGCTGGAAACACCTACCTCATGATACAAGTGGTGAAAACCAAATGAGATAATGAATTACAGAACCTGGTAAGAAATAGCTGGCAGCTGATGTTTTTATTTATCCATTCATTATTCATCTCTTTTTGTCTCCCCCCTTTCATCCAAGACCTTGCACATAATACACAATTGCTCTACCACTGGGCTAAAAACTTATTTATTTGTATTTTTATTATCTTTATATTAAAATTAAATTTAAAATTTACCTTTTTATTATGGAAAATTCCCAATCACAAAGAAAAGTAGAGAAACTTGTACAACGAATCCCCATAAACCCATTATCAGCTTAGGGCTGGGGATAGAGCTCAGTTGGTAGAGTGCTAGCCTTGCATGCATAAGACCCTGGGTTCAATCCCCAGCACAAAAAAAAAAAAAAAAATCACCTCATGGCCAATCCTAAAATCAGTGGTCTCTTGATAAACATAAAACTCTCACTTCCCTCCAGACTTTATTGTCTGCCCCCAGCTAAGCAATTTGCTCTTCCAGCAAAGAATCATGTCAAGGTAACTAAATTAAGAAGCACGTCTTGGCAGAATCCCCAACAGCATTCTGTTGTGCTTTACAAACTTCTTCAATCTGGATTAGAAAACCAATAGGTTCCTTTCACTTTAGAAGCAAAAATAAAATTAGCCCTAAAAGTGCATTCTTCACTGTACACGTGCATTCCAGATTATGCTAAGTCTCTTTGGAGCCAACAGAAAAATCTCACTTTGGGGTACTTCCCCACCCCCAACTCTGCTGGGGTGACTGGTTTACCTTGTACTCTCCGTCCCCGTGCAAATCTGCCAGGGCTGGAATAAACAAAAAGACCATAAATCAGAGTCTCAAAATCCCAGAGGCTTCGCCATGGAATCTTACTCCCGCACCCTCCTAGCACCAGGGGTTCCTGATTCCAGAGACTCACCCAGGCAGGCGGAAAAGGTATGGATGTTGGCCATGGGGTCGTAGTGCGCGTCCAGCCATTTCGAATTGGCCTCATTGCTGGAAATGGGGGGGGGGAATTGGGGAGTGGGTCTCAACGCGAGGGTAAGGAAACTTTGGGGGAGCTGGTTAGTGCCTGAGACCGAGGAGTGCAGTGAGCTCTGAACGCCTGGGTCCCGGTCCCTGCGGCTCACACTTGCGCTCCTAGGGCAACGGTTTCCTTTCTCCCAAGAGTCCTTCCAGGACTGTCAGCGCTGCGCAAGAGCCGCAGGATCCCGGAGTCCGGCGGCCAAGGCACCCTCGTTACACGTGTGGGAAAGGACAACTTGAGAACCCCGGCCCTCACCTCTCAGCTAGGCCGCTGTTGGAATCAGGTGAAGACGCAGCAGCCATCTTCGCAGACGTCGTCTAGGCAACTGGCCCCGCCTCCCCCGCGGCGCAGCGTCCAATCACGCCCGGGCACGGGGAAGCGCGTGTACAAGGGTTCCGGGGAGAAGCTTTCCGGACCAGAGCCTGGAGACCCCATACTGAACGCACTGGCTTTCACGCTAGTGCGACGCGCTGAGGCACAGTCTCTTCATCTCTCTTATTTTGCTTTATGGCTTCTGGTTCCTGCAATCTCTGGGTCAGGGACAGGGGTCTCTGGCTTCGAGGCCTGGAGAGGAGCCCCTGATAGGCTTTGAACACCAACAAGGTTAACCTGGTTGAAGAGGCTGCCTTTCTGTAGAGGCTCAGGCTTCGGGAAACTAAACACAAGGGTTAAGGGACAGCGTGGAGTATCCTGACCCAAGTTGCCAGTTTCTAGTTTTTAGGCTTCTGGAATAATTTAAAGTGCAAGAAACGTAGTAAAGGAGGGCTGCTAAAATCGTCCTATGTGTGACTCTGCATCCTGGTTTATTCACGATGTCAAAATCCTGTTGTGGACAGGAGGGCAAAAATTACCCTCCTGCCCATTCCCTAGGTCTCAATCCTATTGTCCTGCCCCCAGCAAAAAGTAGGAATCATGCACACTGTAAGATGGTGGTTGTTTCTAATATTTATTTTTCTGGTTATAAAAGTAATACATGAAGAGCATTGGATTTGGCGAGAAGGTTTTGAGCCCTGGCTTTTTGTCACACGCCACCTGCAAGATCTAGACCAGTCACTGAACTACCAGTTCCTCATCTGGGAAACAGGACAAGAAGCCCTGCGTATGCTCTCCATACATGGCAGTGCAGCTCAAATCACAGAGGAGAAGCACTTGGTAAACTGGAAAGTGCTGACAAACAGAAGGGGTTAGCATCACCACCCTCAGATGAGGTAGCACCAAAGTTTGAGCTCCTGCCCCTCCGCTGACCTGTAGGGGTACACACACATTGGAGGGCCACTGGTAGTCCTGGTTTGATGGAGTGGGGGGCAGGGCCACACAAATCTTCTCAAGCCTGGCCACACTGGGCCTCACTGGGGCTCTTCCAGAACCGAGCATCAGCTGTGGCCAGCCGGGTGAGGACCTCCTCCAACTCAGGTCCATCCTCTGGGAAGCGCTCTGTGAAGGATCTGATGAGGCCAGCAGCTGAGGCCTCGTACTCCAGAAGCTGCACTTCTGAGCCTGGGAATGGACAGAGAGAAAACAGCAGCAGAAAGATCTTAAGAGAAGTATAATCACAGTGATGTCACAGGAGCTCCTAGTTCTTACTGAGCTCTTCTCTTGGGCCACAAATTATGCTCAATATTTAAGTTGATTTTCTAACTTAGTCCTCATAGTCATCTTTCAGGGTAGGAAATATTACAGGGAGAATAGTAATGAAACGCCCCCCTCTCATCCTTAAGATTAACACCAGGTGCCATGTTAGATGAAACAGATATAGTGCTTGGCCTGGTGGGGCTTACAGTCCAGCAATGGCTTCATACCTGTCTAGACCATGGCCAAGTTTCCCAACTTCCCTAAGTCTCAGTTTCCTCATCTGTAAAGTGGGGTGAGCATAGTGCCTCTTCTCTCAAGGAGCTGAGGAATTACATACAACAGTGCATCAAGTGGGTGCTCACAAATGCTATCCACCAGCAGAGCAGCATCTGAGCTGATCACTCACCTGTGAAATGGGCTTGTTCGGAGGGTCCCCTGAGTACTCATGGGGAAGCACTCCCCTCTAACTCATTTCAGCTGCTCTAGCCTCTCACAGCACCTTGGTGCGCTCCACAGCATCTTGAGGTGCATGATAAAAGCGGAGGTTATGGGTTCAGATGGACCAAGTCCTGACTCTGTCTCCCACTAACTGTGTGATCCCAGGTCAGTATGCAGCCCCTTTGTGTCTCTGTTTGTTTCCAGCTAAAAAATGGGGATAATAACCATTCCTTTCTGAGTTGTTGAGAGTTAATTCATGGAAAGTTTTCACCCAGTACCTGGCACCCAGAAGTCCTCCAAATTTAGCTATTGTCATTATCACCTCACCATCACAACTATTACCTTTGATAATCCAACCTGTTCTTCAGGCTAGTTTAACCACTTCCTCCCTAGAACCTTCCCAGATTCTCTGAAGGCAGATGGGATCTTTCCTCCTCCATGTGTTCAGTGCACTGTTGGTATCTTCTGGGCACTTGTTAATGCTTCCCTTGTATAATTGCCTCCATGCCTAATCATTCTTAATGGGCTGTGAACTACTCAAGGGGAGGGCCTGGGTACCTTTCATGTCTCCACCCCTCGGTGGCTAACACAGGGTGGACATATCAAAGCAATGATGATATTGTCCATGGGGCTGGCAGGATTCACTCATTCATTTCATTTGACTATATAGAGTAGCTGTTGCATGCCAGGCCCACGCTAGGGGCAGGGGTATGCCACTTCTGGAGATGAGACGGACAAGAAAATGTCCAATCATGATAGACACAGAAGGAAAATGAAGCTGAAGGATAGAGAGGGATGGGAGTAGGTTACTTTATGTTGAGAGTGTGGGGCAAGTGCCTCTCAGGAGGTGTCATTTAACAGGGACCTGAATGTACCAGACAGGCACAGATCGGCACTATCATGCCAAGAACATGGAACGGTGTGTAAAGAGGTGACAGGGGTGCAGTGGGCTCAGTAGGTTAAAGAAATGTAAGGGCACAGAAGGCACAAGTACCATGCAGGGAGAGCCAGGACTTTTGGAAATGGAATTGAGAAGGCAGAGGAAGGACAGAGCTGACCCTCATCCTGGACACTACCAAGTTCTCCTTTGGGTTCTGCTCAGCCTGCAGAGTCCCAGCTCCTTGCCCGTCCTGATCTGGCACCCAGCAGCCACAATTCTCCAGCTACCGGCCTGGCCTCCCCATGAGCCCCTGCTCTGCCGGCCTTCCTCAGACCTGCTGTCGCTGATAACCATGAGAGAGAGAGAGAGAGAGAGAGAGAGAGAGAGAGAGAGGAGGGAGGGGAGGGAGGGGAGGGAGGAGGAGGAGGAGGGAGAGGGAGAGGGAGAGGGAGAGAGAGAGGGAGAGAGAGACAGTGTGTGTGTGTGTGTGTGTGTTTGGTGGTAAATGCTGAGATCTGTCAGGGGAAGGACCACCCCAGATAGCCTTCCCTGGGTCCCCATCAAGGGAGCCCCAAGTCCATTACCTTCAAGGCGAGTGTTGGGCTGAACAATCAGCTTCCGTGACTCCTTGCGTAGCAGCACCGTGTCCCTGAGAGAGAGGAAGCACTCGGGGGGCGCATCAGTGACCGCCGCATAACCCTCATACAGGGCCCTCCCTCCAGCCACATCCCCGGTGGACTTCAGCACCTGTAGGAAGGAAGGAACAGGTGTCTAGGATGGGCACTCCCCTATGTCCATAGGACTCTGCCAGGGGCCACGGCTGGCGGTGCCCAGCACTGAAGGGTCCGTGCTGTGGTTGAATGTGTTGAGTCCAGAATTCAGAGTTAACACTTAATGGCTAATGTGATGGTATTAAGAGGTGGGGCCGGGCTGGGGATGTGGCTCAAGCGGTAGCGTGCTCGCCTGGCATGCGTGCGGCCCGGGTTCGATCCTCAGCACCACGTACAAAGAAAGATGTTGTGTCCGCCGATAATTAAAAAATAAACATTAAAATTCTCTCTCTCTCTCAAAAAAAAAAAAAAAAAAGAGGTGGGGCCTTTAAGAGGTGCTTGGGCCATGAGGGCTCTGTGAATGGGATTGGCCCTTATAAAAAAAGAAACTTCCTGCATCAGCAGGCCCTTCTGCCTTCCACCATGTGAGAACACAGTTCCTCCTGTCCGGAGAATACAGCAACAAGACACTACATTGGAAGAAGAGAGTAGTCCTCACCAGATGCTGAACCTGCTAATACTTGGATCTCAGACTTCCTAGATTTAGAAGTGTGAGAAATAATTGTCTACTCTTTATAAATTACCCAGTCTCAGGCATTTTGTTATAGCAGTACAAAATGGACAATCTGCAAAAATGCTCAGCTGTCACAGGCTGTGTAACCTTGGATAAGTTACTAAACCACTCTGAGTTATTATCTTTAAAGGGGAATAGTCTGCACTCTCACAGTGTTGTACTGAGTGAGTGACGAATGTGGCTCAAGTGCTTAGCACATAGTAAATGCCCACTAAACCAAGGTGAATGTTTCTCACTTGATGTTTTGACAAGGTAGGCATCACAACACCTTTTTAAATAAAACATTTCAAATATACATGACACAGTATGCTGTAAAGAATAATGAAACAGATGCCCATGTGTCCAAACAGCCCACGTTAAGAGTGGTCCCCCTGGGGGCTGGGGATGTGGCTCAAGCGGTAGCACGTCCGCCTGGCATGCGTGCGGCCCAGGTTCGATCCTCAGCACCACATACAAACAAAGATGTTGTGTCTGCCGAAAAAAACTAAAATAAATAAAGAGAGAGAGAGTTTAAAAAAAAAAAAAAAAAAGAGTGGTCCCCCTTGGGACTGGGGTTGAGGCTCAGTGGTAGAGTGTTTGCCTAACATGTGTGAGGCCCTGGGTTTGATCCTCAGCAGCACATATGAATAAACAAATAAAGTAAAAAAAAATCCATTGTCAACTAATAAATAATAAAAAAAAGTTGGTCCCCCTGCCCCTACCTGTCTGCACCTGTGGCCTCGTGGCCTCCTCCATCTATGCAAACTGCTGTTCTCAACTCTGTGCTCATTTCTGCTGGGAGCCATTAGCCAAGCAGGTATGACAATTTCCTTGCCAGCGTACCCCATGTTGCTTAGTGGAAGGACTCGTGGAAATAGGACATTTTGCAGTGACATTGCATGTAAGGTGACCTTGCTCAAGGACCAGGGCGGATCCGGGTTTAGGGTGTTCCAGGTTTAGGACAATCCGGGTTTAGGGTGGTTCCAGGTTTAAGGTTATTGCTGCTGGGAATAGGGCGTATCCTGCTGCCTGAGTTCCCCTTGAGTTCTCACGGGATTCAGACAGTATTTTTTGGGAGACAGAAGCCCAGTGGGGGTGGATTTGGGCAGAGAACGTGGATTTCCCCAGAACGTGATTGTAGATGGCTGGTGTGAGTTCGGGAATAAAGAGTTGCTGTTTGAATCTACAAGCTGTGTGGTGGCTCGTGATTTTGTGCCCAGCCAGACTGCGGCACATTTCCCTTGCTGACTCAACATAAAATTCAAATTTAAATTACCTATTTGCCTCTTTTTGAACTGTACACACTGATTCACTTTTCTGCTTCATCGTGCTTGAGATTCATCTGTGCTATTCTCCCAGGCAGCTATTCTCCTCCTCCTCACTGCCATGTCACACACACACACAAACTTCATCTCTACTGCAGTGGGTGTGTGGGGTGCTAGGATCAAACCTGGGGCCTCCTGCATGTGAGCATCACTCTATCACTGAGCTACACCCTAGTGCTGATCTGTGATTTTGCTGTTAAATGCTGCTATGAGTCCCCTAGTACCTCTTCTGATGAAGATGTGCAGGTTTTTCTAGAATTGATGGTCTGTTGGGTATATGAATGCTCAACTTTTTTTTTTTGAGGGCAGGTACGAGGGATTGAACTCAGGGGTACTCGACTACTGAGCCACATCCCCAGCCCTATTTTTTAATTTTATTTAGAGACAGGATCTTGCTTTTGCTTAGTGCCTTGCTTTTGCTGAGGCTGGCTTTGAATTTGCAATCCACTTGCCTCAGCGACCCGAGCTGCTGGGATTATAGGCATGCACCTCCACGCTGGGTGAGGTTGAACATCTTTTTATACACTGGTGGGCCATTTGTATGTTGTCTTTGGAGAAATATCTGTTCAGGTCTTTTGCCCATGGTTAAATCAAATTATTATCGTTATTTATTTATTTTTTGCTATAAAGTTATAGGTAGGTCTGATAATTTTTCCCCTCCTTGTTTTCTTTTAAGATGAATTTTAGAATTATACTCTATTATTTTGTGTCTACCCTAGAAATTATAGCAAATGCATTTAATAAAATTGATGGAACTTTTCATCCTTCTCCCAAATTATAAACAGATTGTAAGAGTATCTATTCCAAGGCACGTATGATGCTGGGGTCCAGTATTTCATGCTCTTTTGTAACCCCAGGAATTGAACCTTTGTATTGATGTACAAAGTTCACATTGTAACTTAAACCCTTGTATTTATTACTATCTGCATTACACCATTTTTTTAGGTTTATCAAACCTCGTCTCTAGAGCTGATTTTTCTTTTTTCCCTCAAGTCCTATAGAAATTTTGTTATTAAATTTTATTTAGTATTTTATTTGTTTATTAATGGTAAACTGTTTTTGCTTGTTTAAAAATGTCTTTAATCCATCGTTGTTCTTGCTGCTTTTGGGGATAGAACCCAAGGCCTGGTGAATGCTGGGCAAGCACTAACCACTGAGCAACACCCCAGCCTAGTCACTCCTATTCTTAAAAGATGAGTTACTGGGTCCTGACAATAATCTACTCAGCACTTGGCAGACTCGGTTCCACTGTCTTCTGGCTTCCTGGATAGCTATGGAAGCTCTTAAGGTAGTGTTCTTAAGGTAGTGTGTCCTTATTCTTCAGCTGTTTTGAGGGTCTTCTCTGTCTCTGATTTCTGTATCATCTATGATATTTCTAGGTAGAGGTAGAGGCTTCACTTGTCCTTCCTGTTTTTTTGTTTTTTGTTTTTTTAGCTTTCTGGATTTATTAATTGAAGTCTTTAATCAATTCTAGATTATTCTCAGCTATTATTTGTTCTCATGTTCCTTCTATCACTTCTCTCTCCTTTTCCTTTGGAACTTCGGTTAGATGTACATTAGAATTTCTCACACTCTCCTCCATGTCTCTTAGCCTCCCGTAAATTCCCTATCTTTGTTTCTCTGTTACACATGGTTTATGATTTCTTTTACAGTCGGCTTGATCTAAAACCTGTTTATTCTGCCTTAGTTAATCTGTCTTTTTAAATTCCAGTCATTATCTAGTTTATTTCAAGGCGCTCTATTTGGTTCTTTGCCAAGTATCTGACATTTTGTGGGTCTGACCCTTGTTTGTTCTGCCCATCTTCAAGTGACAAAACAGGCCCTGAGGCTAGGCTCTCTCCTGGACAGCCTCTGCCTTCTTAGACCCAGGGTTAGAATGACTTTCCCAGCAGTGGAGCAAACAGAACCAACTGGGAGCCCTGGGGAAAGGCTCCCCTCTCCCTCCTAATAGCACTTAACACCCACAAGGTGCTGAGTACCCACCAATCAAGCTGATGTGTAGATTCTGGGAGTTCAAATGGGACAGGTGGCAACACATGCCAAGGGGAGGCAGACAGTGTCCTACCCAAGTGGTTTAGGCAGGTGGAGGCCTCACCCACAGGGCCTGGTCTCAGATCCTCCATGAACACCAAAATCCATGAATGCTCAAGTCCCCTATTTCAGATACTTGCCTCAAACCTAAGCACCCATTTGAATATATTATAAATAATCTCAAATTATTTGCCATACCTAAGAAAATGTAAATGCTGTGTACATAGATGTTTAGGGAATGATGACAAGAAAAAAAGACAGTACATACACGACTTTCCCCCCAAATATTTCCACTGTGCAGCTGGTTGAATCCACAGACACAGAACCCATGGACACAGAAGGCTGACGTCTGAGTGACAGGGAATGGTGAGGACCACGCCAACCAGAGAGCCCACGCCATGTCCAGCCCCGGGCTGTGGCTCAGCTCCCCTAGCAGTTCTTCATGTGGGAATTAAGCCTGTGAATGGTAGCTTCCAAGAGGCCAGAAATATAGATTTATACCTTTGCCAAATTTTATCAAACTAGGTGGGTCAAAAACATGGCTGTCTGGGACCCCTGGTTGAAAGCTTTCCCTGCCTGCCGTCTCACTGCTGTGCTCTTAGCTGTTATGGAGGCTGATATAACATATAGTCACCCCCAAAATGATTCCGTATTCCATAATTTCTGTACAATTGTTGCTGAGGACACTGTCCATGATGCTGCATGATTTTCCCAATACAGAGAACCACCTGGCTCAGTCCTTAAGAGGGGCTCCCAGAAAGTTCCATGCCGATTCAATGCTCAGTGGCAGTTCAATTTGGCCTTGGGGTTGGTAGATTTGATTCTTTCATCTAATGACTTGTTATTAGCAATAAATTTGAACTTGGAATGATTTAAGACTTATTGCCAAGTTGCATGGAAAGTCCGGTGAGCTCCCATAAGCCCCTAGTGCAATTTCCCTTCTTGGTACCTCTTATATAGCTGGTCAACTACTATTAACTTAAACTCCATCTAGGTTTCCCACTAATGTCCTTCTTCTATTCCAGGGTCCAACCCAAGATGCTGCCTCGTGTTTTGGATCTAATGATTTTTAATCTCTAACTTTCTTTTGCTTCACTGTCCTTGCCTCCCCACAGTGAGAAACCGATCACAGGGGGACACTTGCTGAATGACTAAGGGAATAACCTTGAGGCTGTGAGGAGGTGTCAGCAGTGTGGGGAGATGGGGCAGAAGTTGGGGGGCGTCAAGGCACGAGGCCTTCACTCACCTGCAGTCTCCGCAGGAACCGCTCCAGCGCAGGCCTGCCCACTGACCGGATCTTGCTGCGGTCTAGGCGGACCCGGGCATCTGGGCGGCCATCAGAACCGGTAGTGGGAGTGACGGTCACAAGTCCCTCGCCCGCCTCCAGCAAGACCCGCAGGATCACAAATCGGGCCTGCATGTGAGCCTGCCAGGGCCAGGGGGAAAGAGGTCATCTGTAGCCAATATCAAATGCTTGGTCCAAGCCTAATGTGCCCCAGGGGCTTACTGTCAATTATTACTGTCATTTTCTTCTCCCTGACCCTCTGAATTTTTTTCTGATCTCACTTCAAATGCTTCTTTCCCCTTCTCTGCTCACAGGGAGGGCAAACTGCCCTGGGGGATAGGGAGACTATTTCTAGGTAGGACCTGGTATTCTTGATCCCCTATGTCACCCAACATGTCACCTGCTCCTCCAGACCCTCCGAGGACAGCAGGTACCCCTGAAGGCCCCTCACTTTCAGGACCTTGAGCACTTTCTGCTCCACAATCTTATTTGTGCTAAACAGCAGGACCAGATAGGCATCATTATCCCCAGCTTATAGAAAACAAAACAGAGGCCCCAGAGAGATACAGTGACTTACTCAGGGTCACACTTAGCTGTTAAATAAATAGTCAGGACTCAGACCCCAGTTTCCAGATTCTAAAATGTGTATACTTTTGATAACATAAAACTGCCTCCTCAAACCACTTTCTTGATTTTGTAAAAAAGTTGCTATTATTTACTTTTTCCAAAACCCATGCTAAAAATGAGCACTTGATCTAATGGCTCTGGAGGTGGACTGTGGGAATTTGAATCCTGTCTCTTCCTTAGCAGCCAGTTAATGGATCTCTTTGTGCCTTGAATTCCTCATCTCTACAGTGAGGTAATAAAACTGCCTCCCTCCTGGGGCTGAAAGTGGGGGCAACAGTTCAGTAGTGCACCATGTGAGCACTGTGCCAGGAGCAGTCAGGCATCTGTTAGTGACAGCAAAAATATCTACTTGATTGACCCTGAAAGGTGGCCAGGGAGAGAGGGTGCCTCCCACCTCCCAGGCAGGGGCACTAAAGCTCACTGCAGTGACATGACTTATCCCACCAACCGTGGACTCTGGATTAAACCCTGTCCACCTGCCTCACAAGTACCATTGTCCCTGCACCCACAACTCTGAGCTTGGCTCGTCTGCCTCCTCAGGGAGGCCCAGCCCCACCTGGCGCCAGTTGGAGGCCTCTGGGGTGTAGAACTCCAGAGCCAGCAGCCCAGCCCGAACCATGTTGAGCCAGTTCACGTAGATCACATCTTCCGCATCAGCCCCCTTGAAGCCGAAGATCCTGGGGGAGGAGGGGCAAGGAGCAGGCACAGTCAGGGCGGCCCTGCCTTCCCTGGCGGCACCCGCACCCCCTGCACATCCACTGCTCCTACTCCAGCACTTGGGGGTTGAGGCAGAGGTAGAGGCCCACGCTCTCAGCCCGGCACTCTTCGTAGCTCGAGGCAATGGTGCTGAACTTGCTGTCCCAGGTCTCCCCACTCCGGTACCAGCTCTGAATCTGGGAGGAGAGCCATGAGTCAAGCCCTGACCCTGCCCGCACCCAGCATCCTGGGCTCCACAGAGATGGGGCTCCACAGAGCCTGTCCTCACCTGCTCCCCCGTCTCTGGATTGATCACTGTCTCCTGGTCAAAGTTGAACACTCCCTTCTCATCCTGCAGGAATACGGGTAAGGGAGGCGGGGATCTTCAGCTCTGGGGTCCCCAGGCCAAGGCTCAGCTCACAAAGGCGAGCCAGGGAGCAGCAGGGTGGCAGTTCGAGCACCACACCGATGCCCGCACATCGCAGTCCTAGGACTCATCTCATCTGTGTGGCTCCCTGCTGGGCCCACGGCTTCCTCAGCTGTCTTTCCCATATTCCCCTAGTGGGTGTCAAGGGCTCTGGTCACAGTGGCAGGTTGGGACATCTCTGGGGAGATGTGGCTCCCTAAAATACCTAGGAAGGTACAGGCTCGGGGAACAGCTGCGTGAAGACAGTCCTGCAGCCTCGGCGCCACCCCAAGGCTGACCCTCCCAGCCTCTGTCCCTGCAGCTGCCCAGGTCACACCCTCAAGGTGGGTCCCTCAGCCCAAGCCCAGCAATTCTTCCCGGTTCAAGGGCCACCAATGGAACTGTTCTGGAGACCTCTGAGCTCCTGGGTCATCTTGGGGAAGACAAGACAGAGTCTTTCTTCCCTGCTTAAGGAGCCCTCTTCCCCAAAGCCCCCCAGGGCAGAGCAGATTCCCTTCCCTGAGTCGGGTTGTGGGGGTGAGGGAGGCTCCTGCGGGCACGGGGTGGCACCCTTCTCACCTGGGCAAAGAGCTTGCCACTGCCATGGCCCAGCAGTTCGTGCAGCCCCACCTGCACATCAAAGGAGGGCCCCTTCCAGCGGGTGTACAGGTCCTGCCAAGGCAAGCAGAGTCCCCGCTGTCACACGTCCCACCACGGCCACCCGGCCTGCAGGTAGAAGGCCCGTCGTGGTGCGTGTGCTTGGAGGAGGCTGAGTGCACTCCGACGCCACGTAGCAACAACCCAGGAGGGAGGGGTGCCTTCATCATGACCAGAAAGCACACAGGCTCCACAGGGCCACGCAGTCACTGGCAGGGAGATGGCCAAGCTCCGACCAGAGTGCTGTCCCTGCCACAGCTCTGGGCTGTCTGCCTTCCTGAACCTGCCAGGCCAGGTGAGGCCGGCCCCGCCCCTCGGGCTGCTGGCGCCCACCTTGTCCTCCTCCTCCAGGAACGTGAGCTTCTCCCGTTGTGTGGCGTAGGCCACAGCCAGTACATTCCCCAGGGACACGTTCTTGAAGCCTTCGGTCTGCCTCAGGTCATCGTCTGGAAGAGAAGGCCAGGAGGGGACCAGAGAGATGGACGAGGAGTGTCAGGGGCGAGGAGTGGCCGGGAGGGTGAACAGGGCAGGGCGGTTTGTGGAGGGGAGGGGCGGCTCTCCATGGGCTCCTGGTGGCTAGGGGTACCAAGGAAGCTCACAGTTGGGGATGTTGATGCCAGCAGGGATGCCAGAGCCAGCGAAGGTGAGGACATCAAGGGAGGTGAAGTCTGGGGTGAGGAACTTGTCCTTCTCGAAGGCCGGGGGCCAGGGCAGCTCCTTCAGCAGCTGCTCCGCGCTCTCTACCAGCCGCTCGAACTTGGCACTCATGGCCTTGTTCACCATGGCCACAAATCCTGCAGGGCAGGACAGGGTGGAGGTTTGGCAGAGTCCTGGCAGGGATCCCACACCACCCAATTCAACCCCTGTGGCCATCGCATTAATGTCTGCTCTTGCTGTGGTCCTGTGCTAGCTGCTAGGGACAACAGTGACACAGACCTGGGCCCTACTGCACCAAACCCTGGGTAGGAAAGCTGCAGGTACATGAACCCTTCTCCCCCTCAGGTCCCTGGGCTTGGATCTGTGGCTCATAGACAAGCCCCAGTGGGCTGTGGGAACGAGGCTCCCTCCTTGGAGCTACTCCCTGGCTTCGGCAGCTGATATACCAGCCCAGACAATTACGAATCCTCAGGCTGGATGCCCTGCCCTGCACAGGGGGGCCCCACAGGCAGGTTCACAGTCAGTGGAGCACAGCAGTCTGCGTATATGCTCTCACTGAGGCTCATAGGTCACATTACATGGTCCCAGGTCACAGAGATGGTGACGGGCAAAGCCTGCTCAGAATGCATGTCTGTCTGCCTGGAGCCTGCCCTGACCACACATCAGAGGCAGCACAGCCAGCTGGCTTGGAGCCGGAGTGCCTGGGTTCACCACCCACCGACAAAATCCTCACAGATGACAATATCTGGGTGAATTTGTGTAGATGAGCTTCACGAGACAGTGCCAGAATATGGTAAATGGTTTTTATTTTGCAAGGCTTTGTTATTGTTATTACTCCTAAGCAGGGAGGGGAGACTTCTAAGGGGACACTTAGAAACATGAACTTGGGCCTTGGGGGAAAGGATCCCAACCTGACCACGGGCAACCCCCCCAAGTTACCTTCAAACTCTCCTCGGGAACCAAAGGGGTCTCGGTAGCTCTCAACAAACCCGATGTAACTGGAGGAGAGAGAGGTGCAGATGGAAGAGGGTGGGCAGGAGGGGCGGGGCAGCGTAGGTGGTCACCTCACCTCTCCACGATGGGGCCTTTGTCCTGGATCCAGAAGCGGGAGCCCCTCTTGTGGGCCTCAATGGACCCCTGGGTGAAGCTTTCGATGTACTGGGCCAGCATCTGCTCCTGGTGGCTGTTGGCTGCATATGCCTGGGGGTAAGCAGGGTTGGTCAGCCTCAGACCACCCACCTGTCCTCAAGTCCCATCTGCTGCCCAGGGGGTCCTGAGCCCAAACCCCTCAGCCCAGCCAGCCTACCTTGGCTTTCTCCAGGTGATCCACCACCTTCTGGAGGAGGGGGGCATAGTCCCCCCGGGTCACCTGGAAGTGGCTCCCCTGGAATTCGTAGCTCTTCAGCTTGGAAGTCAATTCGGAGTCTAGAGCAGGATCTGAGGAAAGAAGGGCGGCCGAGAGGAGGCCAATGTAAAATACTCAGCGGGCTCTTCATCATGGCGCTCTCACAGTAAGATCATCAATGACTCCCTACGGCCAGCAAGAATCACCATGAACTCTCATTTTAAAAGAATCTGTAACTGGGCTGGGAATGTGGCTCAAGTGGTAACGCGCTCGCCTGGCATGCACGGGGCACTGGGTTCGATCCTCAGCACCACATACAAATAAAATAAAGATGTGTCTACCGAAAACTGAAAAATAAATATTAAAAAACTCTCTCTCTCTCTTAAAAAAAAAAAAAAAAGAATCCGTAACCGGGCTGGGTTGTGGCTCAGTGGTAGATCCCTGCCTAGCATGTGCGAGGTACTGGGTCTGATCCTCAGCACCACATAAAAATAGGTACATAAAATAAAGGTATAAAAAAAGTTGTGTCTGTTTAAAAAATTCAAATAATAATAATACGTAACCTGTGACATTCTAAGTGCTTTCTATGTGTTAACTTATTTAATCCTCATACCAACCCAGGTGGGGAGCGGGAATTATTATCTCCACTTTATAGATGGGGAAACCAAGGCACTGAGAAGTTTAAATAAAGTTTTCTAAAATCATGTTGATAGCAAGTGACAGAGCAGGGATACAAACCCAAGGAGACAGTTTGTATTTAGAAAGAGTCACATCCTAAAATTGATCACAGTGGTCCTCGTGGAGAGGCAAGAGGGTGACAGGAGTAGAAGCTTGAAGACAGAATTAAGCTGGGGTGCAGTGAGGAGGGGGCCACAAGCCAGGAGCTGCAGGAGGCCTCCTAGGAGCTGGAAAAAGCAAGGAAACATACCCCTGCAGGCTCCAGAAGAGCACAGCCCAGCTGACACCTTGACCTTAGACTCCCGACCTCCAAAACTGTTCAGGAATGAATTTGTGTTGTTTCGTGCCACGATATTTGTGGCAGCTCATTACAGGAGCAAGGGAAACTATCACGCTGTTGTTGTTTGTATTACTGGGGACTGAGCCCAGGGCTCCTTCCCACTAAGCTGCACCCTCTATTCTTTTTAAAAAAATTTTTTAGACTGGGTCTCTCTAACTTGAACTTGTGATCCTCCTGCCTCAGCCTCCTGAGCAGCTGGGATTACAGGCACATGCCACTGTGCCTGGATACACTGTGGTATTTTGTTTCTCTCATCAGTAAAATTTACAATTGTCCCTCCTTATTTGTGGATGACACATTCCAAGTGGATGCCTAAAACTAAAGATAGAACTGAACCCTGTATATATTTTGCTTTGCCATGATGAACTTTAACATGTTAACATGGTAACAGATTAGCAACAATAACTAATAATAAAATAGAACAACAATATACTGTAATAAGAATTACTTAAAACTTCTGAATAGTTTTATTTATTTGAGGAATAGGGACTTAACCCAGGGACACTTTACCACTAAACTACATCCTCAGCCCCTTTTATATTTTATTTTGAGTCAGGTCTCACTAAGTTGCTGAGGCTGGTCTGCAATCCTCCTGTCTCAGCCTCCTGAGATGTTGGGATAACAGGCATGCACCCACCACACCCAGCAAATGGTTTGTTTCTGAAAATGGTCTTTTCAACATTTGAGGCCATGGTTGACCATGGGTGGTGAACTGAAACCACATAACTTGAAACCATTGATAAGAGAAGACTACTGGACCTTCCATCCAACTCCAGACCTGCAGTCTGTAAGCATAAAAAGGTGGTTTTGTATGGTTAAATTTTGGGGGTGCTTGTTACACAGCCATAAGTAACTGATACACTCAAGCAGATTGGCTCCAGAGCCATACTCTTTAAAAAAAATTTTTTGTGTGTGGTGCTGGGAACGGAATCCAGGGCTTTGTGTATGCTAGGCAAGTGATCTACCACTGAGATACACCCCCAGCCCAGAGCCACTCTCAACCACTGTCCTATCCTGCATCCTGTGGCAGTACAGGCCCAACTTCTTTGTTGGCAGGATCCCCTCCATTGCCTAGACAATATCTTTTTCCCTAGTCAAACCAAACTGCTCGCTGATCCCTCGGCTTCCCTACCACCCTGCTGAGGCTCTCACCACTCTCTCCACCTGAAGGCAAATTCCCATTTGTCCTCATTTATTCCTGCACTGAGTCCCTGAGTATCTGCCACATGCTAGGTGCTGGAGAGACAGTGATGGCTGAAACACCCAATTCCTCCTTCCGGGACATATAGTCAAGAGGGGGAAACAGAAAAACAGGGAATTACTGGGGGGTCCTGGGAGGCAAGAAGAGACAGCAGAGACTTGCCCGAGGGATGACAAGGTATTGGCAAAGGTAACATCCACACCTGGCTTGGGGATGAGTGAACATGGAGGGCCCAGAGGGCCTTCTGGGTAGGAAACAGATTGTGGAAAGGCCTGGAGAGGGGTTTAGGAACCAGACGCTGCGGAGCGCAGCTACAGCACAGTGTGTGTGGGGGAAGGGGGGCTGGGGGATATGGGCAGGTAAAGGAGGACCAGAAAATGTCCTCACAGGGTCTGGACATTTCCACCCACATCTGCCTTCACCTCACAGCAGAATCCCCCTAGTATTACCACCACCTGGCCAGGTGGTTTGCGAGGGGTAGAGCTCATTGCCTGGCTCATGGGTGGGCTTGAAACCAGGCAGAGCCCATCAGAGACCTGTCCCTTGCCCACCTATAAGGACTGGTTCACAAATAGAGACTAGATCCACTCCTTGGCTACATGCAGAAACTCTTGGGACAGAAGGACCCTCTTTCTCTGGAGTGGCCTGGCTAGTGGTCTAAGCCACCAGGATCCAGAGTTGCTACAGAGAAAAGTGTAAGGGACCTAAGCGCACCTGTGCTGAGCACGGAAGCCAGCCGCACCTCATAGCGGGGCTTCCCTTCCTGGTCGACATCCTTGAAGAGCCGTGTGTTGTAGGCACTGAGGTTCTAGAAAAAAACAAGGCAGGGGTTTAGGGGAGAAAAAGATCCAGAGAGGGTAAGGGGCTGGGAAAGTGATGACTGTAGGGGGATCGCAGAGAGGCAAAACAGGCCGAGGGATCTGGTCGAGTCAGATGGACAGGGAGCAGGTACGGGTGGGCAGGCCGGGGCTGAAGCTCCTGCTCTGCTACCTACACTGAGCACCAGTTTTTATTAGTTATGGACTGGACGTGTCAGGCACTGCATGGCTGCAGCTGACCCAGAGCTACACGAGGTGGGTGCCCTTCACACAGCTGGTCCAGGGCCCAGGCTTAGAAACGCACCTCTGATGTTTTATCTCATCCTGCCCCAAGGCTGTCATCAGGCCCCGTAACCTGGCATGGGCAGGGTCAGCTCTATGCCTGGCATATCTGGGACATCTGGGTGACATCCTCTTGGTTCGTGCAGGCTGATCTCAAGGACAAGGATGTCTGAGTCTTTTCCACCTTAAGGACCCAACATGCCTGTATCTCTGGGTACAAGCTGAGACTCAAGGGCAGGCATGGGTCATGAGGGGGCTGACAGGAGGACCCCCTCACACCATTGATGAGTCCCCAATCCCCGAACCTGGGAATCCAGAAAGTCTTGAGCCAGCTTGGCATCCTCCATGGTACAATCCCCAGAGAAATAGGTGGTGATTCCCTGTCGGAAAAGAGGGGAAGGTGGGAAAGAGGAGTGGCTAAGATCAGGAGTGGGGGGCTTGGAGGGACAGCCTCCCAGTCTTCCTACACCTCTTCCCAGCAGCTTTTATCCCGCCCCC
>NW_026000001.1:833466-850575 GCF_001458135.2 Marmota marmota marmota | reverse complement strand
CCCCCCCCCCCTTTCCAGGAGAAAAAAATTATAAAACAAATGGATGTCATCTTGGGCCTTTCTGCAGTTCTGCCCAACTTCTACAGCTGGCCCACCCCCAGGCTGCCACGCCTCTCCCCTGCAACCCAAGCAGCCTCTACAAGTGGGTAGCCTGGGAGCCCTCCTTCCCCAGCCTCCATCCTCAGCGCCTTCCACCTCCGGGCTTTTCTTTCCTTCCCTCCTCCTGCATACAGCATCCTGGCAGATCAGAGCTGGGAGGACATGCAGGAAGCATTCCCTCCAGCCTTCTTCCCAATTTACAGATGACGAAACAGGCCTGCAGTGGACAGCAGCTTTGCCTGAGAGAGACAAAGCCCAGTGCCTTCCTATCAGCTGCCCTTCCCTTCTCCCCAAGGGCACCCTCCACTTGCCCAAGCAGTCGAGGCCTCACCTCCTTCCCCAGCCCGAGGTGCCGAAGTCTCGGCTCTAGAGAGAACATAAGCTCCCCGCAAGTCTGCCAGAGGTCCCTGACTTCTTTTGGATGCTGCTGCGCGGCCTCACTCCCCAGGATCACACGTTCCAGCTTCTCCTGTGGGGGAAAGGAGGTCACTGGCTTGATCATGCTCCCCTCAAACCTGCCCTCCAGATCCCCCACCTGTGCCCAATCTCTTTTGCCTCAGAGTGTGGTCCAGGGTCCAGCGCTGGCTGGGCCTGAGAAGTGTCAAGCCTCGGGCGCACCACAAATCTGCCAAATTGGATGCTGCACTTTGACATTACCAGGTGACTTGTACAGGCATTAAGGTCTGACAAGCCCTAGTGTATGAGGTGCATCTGCCCCAACAAGGCTCTAACCTCACAGTCCCTAAAAGGGATGCCCTGGACCCAGGCTCCTCCCCTGTTCTCTGTGATGACCAGTGGGCTCCTTTCTTGCAAGCACCTACTCGTTCATGCTTCCACACCCTGCTCTTCCTTGACCCTCAGATCTGCAAGGCTTTTCCTTTGTATGTGTATGTAGCACAGGGCAAGGCTGGGTGACACCCCGGGTTACACAGTGTGGCAGTGACAAGGCCAAGGTTCTGCTCAGCCCTGGACTCCAGCTGGGGCTCCTTTAGCTATCTATGCCACGCACACCCCACTGGCACCCTGCTTCCCACCTTTCCCAAACCTCCTTCAGCTCACCTTGGGCAGGTTGGGAACAAATTTGGTGTCGCCGAAGGATTTGTAGTTGCCCATATTGGAGTAGACCCCAGCGGCATAGACCAGGAACGCCTGAGGGGGAGATGGTATCACATCAGAAACCTGGGACACACAGCCCTCCCACTGTAGGGAAGTCCCTGCCTGGGACCTGACATGACAAGCACATGTGGTACAGCCAGCATGGGTGAGGCTGGGAAATCTAGGGGCAGGACCTAGAGCCTGGGGAGCCCCAGTCTGGCTCCAAGTTACTTTCACAGACCAATTTCACATCCCTGTGGTCCAGCCATGCTGGTCTCCAAAGTTCAACAACACCCAGTCACCCATCCACCTTTGCTTCCTCTCAGCCACTTATGGCCTTTATGTCATTTAAAGCCCAGTCCCAACACCACCTCCTTCTCTAGAAAGCTTATTCTCAGCTTCCAACCTGTCAGGCAGCGGGCACCGGAAGAATCAATTGTCAAAGCCAGGTAGCCTCAAACATCTTTCTAGGCTATGTTTCTTTGCTGGCCCCAATCTAGTCTCACTTTCTCAGCACAAAGAACTCAATCTTCCTTTTTCTGGTGGTGTTTATGGGGAATCTCCTTTCCCCCAGTTCCAGTGCGTATGTAGGCTGTCTTGGCCAGTCAGAAAAATCACCTTCTCTGGCTATAAGGATGAGCATAAGGCTTCAGCTGGCCAATAAGCTCTAACCAGGAAACTTGCCATTGGTGAACAGTTTCCTCTTATCAGCCCTGGAAATCCTGGAGTGAGGAAAGAAAGCAGAGCTGAGAGATGAAGACTGCACCCTGATGGTAGCACTGAGCCCCTGAATATAGCCATACCTGAAGCTTCCTCTGGACTTTGCAATTATTCGAACCAGTAATTCTTTCATTGAAGCTACTTTGAGGTGAGTTTCTGCTACTGACAAACAAAAGAATCCTACTAAAAATAGTAGCAATTGGGTAGCACCTTCCCATTTATAAACATACCCACAGACTAGCTCTTTTAATGAGAAGAACACAGCCTGGAAATGCAGGGTTCAAAAAAGCTAGAAGAAACAGCACCTCAGTTCAGAGATAAGCAATCCAATCCCTTTATTTAATATATAGAAAAACAGATTATATTCTTGTTCATTCTTAGTGTTGGAATATAACTCAGAGAAGCTTTTTTAGGAAAATTTAACAGAATCAGTTGATAATAAATGTACACAGCCTTCAACCCCGCAATTCTGCCTCCAGAAATAGATCTTTCTCACACATGTGCACAAGAATGCTCACCATGGCACTGTTTGTAAGAAAACCCAGGAACAATCTAAAAGTCCAGCAATTTAAAAAAAAGACTAAATTGATTATAGTGTACACTGTTGTAGAATGCTTCAAAGCCAATAGAAGAATGAGGTAGCCAGGTGCAGTGGTATGCACCTGTACTCCCAGTTACCTGGAAGGCTAAGGCAGGAGGATAGCAATTTTGAGGCCAGCCCGAGTAACTTAGAGACACTATCTCAAAACAAAAAATTAAAAGGGCAGGGATATAGCTCAATGGTAGACAGCTTGCCTAGCATGTACAAGACTCTGGGTTCAATCCCTAATACTGGAAAAAAAAAAAAAAGAAGTGGATTAATATGTACCCATGGAAGTTCTCCAAGACACAGCATTCATGAAAAAAGCAGTACACAGAAGGTGACAAAGAGCATGATCTCATTTATGTGAAAGAGAAAATAAGGATGTGAAAGCTGTGCACATACAGGTATAGGCATGCAAAACACAGACACCAGCCACAATGGTCACCTCTGGAGAGGCAAGAGAAAGAGCAATCTTTGTGTTTTATTCTGGGCCCTTTTGCATTGCTGCAATGCTCTAAGAATCCATGTATTACTTGGCCAATAAATCTATAAACAAACAAAAACCAAAAGACAGGCAGAACATTTTACCCACTGCCAGAACTGGTTCAGAACTCAGACTGCCCAATTTCTAGCCTTGACTCCTTCCTACTTCAAGGTAAGTGATGGCTGCTCACTCAAGGTAAGTAGGCACTGTTCTAAGTGATTCATTACAACATTAAGAGGTACAGGCAACCCATTTGCACTTTTTTTTTTTTTTTAACAGATGAGAAGACTGAGGTTCCAAGGAGAGGAGGCTCCTGAGTTTATAACATTTGGTTTAATCCTCTCCCTGCATCTTGGTTCCTCACACCCAGAAGCCACTCAGGAAATTAGGGCTGGCCTGGGTGAACTGACCTGATATTCCTCCTCGGTAAGGCCTTCAGCCAGGGCATGTTGGCGCAGTTGGTCAGGGTCCTGGGTGCGGAAGAGGCGGCTGAGGAGAGTGTAGATGTAGGGGGCCTCAGGGGAGGTCTGCAACAGCACAGCCAGGCCTCCGTACCAGGCGGCCCTGGACAGGTGGTGGGCATAGAGGCGCTCTGTGGGTGACAGCAGGTGGAAGGCCTCTCGGCAGTCCAGGCTAGATACGCCGATGTCATTGGGCAGGATGTACTGGGTATCCGCCATGGGCCCTAAAGGAACCATCATCACATCTGTCATTCAGCACACCCTAATAGCACACCTGGCTCTGAACTCCCATGAGTTCTTTTGGCCTCTCAAAAGCTCAGGAGGAAGGGAATACTAGTGGATCAGTATTCATGAGATATGCTGAGACTCAGAAGTGGTTAGTGATTCCCCCAAGGAGATTATAAAGTACATACTGAGCCACACCTAGCCTGTGTTCCCTCAAAGTCTGAATCCAACCACCTAGTTTACAGCTGGAGAAACAAATCCAGACAGGATAGGAATCTTGCCTAATCACACTACAGAGGGGTCAGCATCAGAGAACCTCATTGCTAGACTTCCAGTCCAGGTTCCTCCCTATCTTCTCTCCTTCTCTGACCACCTATGCTCCTTGTTCAGAATAATTACCGCCCCCCACCACCATTGTTCAGAAGGACAGAGGGCCAGCTTTCTAGCTGGAAGCCCCAGATCCCAAGCCCGACATGATCCCAGCCAATTGTTTCTTTTCTGCATCTCTCTTTTCTCCTATTGAAAAGAGGATGACAATAACCCCAACCTCAACCCAAATTAGATAAGGTAGGTCGCCCTGGACAGGATGTACCTACAGAGCAATGACTTCCCACGAACTCTTTTCCTCCCTCATGGCTCCCAGCACTTCGGTTCTCTTCCCTCCACACATGCTCGGCCAGGGAAGTCACAGACGTCCAGAACCCATTGTATATATGGGAAAACTGAAATCTGGCGCGGCCAAACAACTTACCAAAGGTCTCACAGCCCCGTTGGGATCTGGGGGTCTCCCAGCCCAAGGCATTCTCCACTACCCCCTCCCCGACTGAGAATGAGTTTCTAGCCCCACCCCCCACCCCACTCACGAGGCTCCGCCCCAATAGCACGTCCCGCGGGTTCCAAAAGAGATGTTAACTCTTTGCTTCCCGGGACTTTCCTTGGCCTAGGGACCGGAATGGATTTGGAAGGCGTAAATGAAAGGTGGGCAGAAAGGGAGTGATCCTACTCTCGACCCAGCCTGGCTCAGGTCCCCGGAGGATGACACACCGTGACCCCGAAACCGGCACAGCTCCTCACCTGCAGCACTGCGCGGTTCGCAAACTCACTTCCTGCTTCCGGCTCCCCCATTCATTGGAGCTCCGCAAACCCCGCCCCTGCGAGCCAATTCTCTGGCCCCGGAGTCAAGATGGGCGGCGGCACCAGCCAATAGGCGCGCCGAGGCAATCCCCTTCGGCCTGCTCCCCTCACCCCCACCCGCCCAGGCTCTAGGGTGTCTTGCGGCTTGGCCCTGCGGCCTTGGCCTTTTGTCCGTGGGCCAAGCTTGCGCAGGAGCTCAGCATTTCGGTGCCCCGCCTGGCCGCGGCCTGGTCCGTGCAGACAGGGTCCCCGAGCCCGGGCGGGGCTAGCGTGAGTGTCATGGACAGAGCATCAGGGTCCTCACCTCACACACAACCAGGACCCCACCCTTTGGGGTTTCGCCTTCGTCCCCCGACCTCAGTTTTGCAGGTGGAAACCTGCCCACTGGGAGTAATGTGGCTCCCCGGTCCTCATTGGACTCGGGGATCTGGCGGGGAGACTCTTTGGAGACAGCAGAACTCTCGGTCCGGGGAATCGCCCAGGTGGTCCTGCCAGCGCAGGGGCGCGGAGAACGCTCCCCAGTGCTTCACTGCACCGCCACACACCGGCGTGGGCCTGGAGGGAGCCGCTAAACATTTCCAAGTCACGGTTTCCTCAACACAAAAGGGCGAGGGCGGAAAGGGGCTGGCGGTTTCTTGGTGCTTGCCCGGTGCCCGCTAGATGAGAAAGCTTCCAGTGACCCCGGAAGGCAGCCCAGTGCAGAGGCGGTGGGAAGTCCACTCTTACGTATCAGGAGCTAGGGCCTGGGTGGGGCATGAATGTAGAAGTGCCTGGGGCTGGACTTAGGCCAAGTGGGGAGCATGGTGACCGGCTGGGGGGGGGCGGGGCAGGCTGGGGGGTGGAGTCAGGTGGCCTAAGGTCAAATCCGGTTTCTATCACCTAAGGGTTCTGTGACCTTAGGTGGGTCACTTTACCTCACCAAGTTGTGGCTTCATCAGCTGGAAAACTGGGCTAACTGAAAAACCACTTCTAGGATGTTGTAGGCTTCAGTGAATGCCGACTGGGCAGTACTGCCCCCTAGAGTTGTGTGCATGCAAATGGGGGTGTTTGGGGGACTGAAATCTGGTACTCTCTCCTTGAGATACCTGCTTCTAGGCTCAGAGCAGCAACTGCCCATCACAGGAGCCAAGTTTCTCATTTACAAAGATGCACAAGGCTCTGCTTGGCACGACAGTGCTGCTAGCTATTGGCTCTATGACAATTGCCATTATAAGGAGGAGCTCAATAGGAAAGTCATCTTTTCTATAGGAAAGTCATCTTTTCTATAGGAAAGTCACAGGTCTCAATTCTCATTGTTTTTAAAATGATTATAAAATGGATTGATTCAGGTGAAGTCGAATGTACATAGGAGGTAAAGTGGTCCATGGCCACCAGGGGGCTCAGGCAAGCTAAAGAGCCCGGTACACAGGACCCTCAACCAAGCTTTAAAATTCCCATTTGTATGATTGTGGTTAATGGAAGCGCTTAACTGAGGTCTTTTGTCAGTTGCTTGCCATGGAGAATCTCATTTAATTCTTGCAAAACCCCTGAGATAGGATACTACTTTACCCACTGCACAGATGGAAAGACTGAGGCTAAGGGGTTCATTGACTTCCCTAAGGCCATACAGATATTTTCAGGAATCCCTGAACTAGGGCCTAGTCTTATTCAGACCTTCCACCACACTGTCCCTTCCACCTGTCCCCAAAACACATGCATACCCACACTCACACAGAACTGTCTACTCACTGGAGTCATGCTCATCCCCTGCCTTGGCCCTTCCCCTGGAGAATGTCAAAGGGATAGGAGAGGAAGCAGTGTTAAGTATGTACTGTAGCACCAGTGCCTTTCAGACATTCACAGCCACTTGATGAGGAAGGGACTGTCATCCTATTTAAATGAGGCTCCAAGATCTGGCAAAGGGCATAGCTGGGGCAAGTTCCGGGCCATCTGACCCCTCCCACCAATACTACAAGTTCTCCCCAGCACCGAGGGTAGTGCCCCTAGCTTTTCTCCCTCCCAGAGTTTGAGACTCCCCACCAAAAATAGAATCAGATTTTTCCCTTTCCTGGTTCCCAACAGGGTCAGAAGAGGGAACAACTGGGGAGAATTGTGTTTCTACTGCTGTAGGGTGGTTTGAAATGCTCCCACACCCACTCCAGCGTCCTTATCTGCTCTCCATCCCATGGTAACTAAGCATTACTTAGCAAGGAAACAAGGATGCAGTCACATCTCCCTCCTCTCACCATGCAAGCATGCCCTCTGTCCTCTTATTAGCCCAGGTCTGGTCTCTCTGGTCCTAGCGAGCTGTGTAGCCCTGAGAAGTTCCCTCCAGGGGAAATTGCACTCCTCCTTTTTGCAGTTCTGGGGACTGAACCCAAGGCCTCTCCACCACTGAGCTACATCCTTAGCAGCTCTTATTTTTTGAGACAGGGTCTTGCTAAGTTGCCCAGGGTGGCCACAAACTTGAGATCTTCCTGCCTTAGCCTCCTGAGTTGTTGGGATTACAGGTGTGCACCACCAAGAATCTGCACTCCTAAAGCTCTGGACTCTCTACTGCACTGGGGATGATACCCAGGTCCTGCCTGCACTCAAAACCTTCTTTTTTCATATCTCCAGAATGTCCTTCTACCTGACTTCCTGGTTGGTCAGGGGGCAACCCTAGCAACACCCCCAGCTCGACCCTTGGTTCACAAGAATAGGTGACCCGTGCTAAGGATGCATAAGGAGTCCAGCTCAGACACGGCCACCAGGGCTCACCAGACCCTAGTCCAGATACCCAAAGCCCCATCCCTCTTTCCTGCCCCCCTGAACACCACGCTCATTGGTCACCAAGCATTTTCCCTGTCCTGCTATGCTGCTCCCTTCACCTGAGCTGCCCTCCCAACTCTGCCCTTCCTCTGGAGAGACTCCCTGTACCTTCTCAGAAGCCTTCAGTTCTTGCTCAGAACACCCCAGCCTGGCTGATGGCCCACTGTATCGGCCTGGGGTGCAGGTGGCCAGCAGGTTGTGGTTGCCAGCTTCTGACACCAGCCTGGGCAGGTCTCTCCTCAGGCAGGGAGCTGGGAAGGAAGGGCCTTGCTCATTGCTGGGACCCTGCATGGGGCTGGGCCATGGACAGTGGATGTCCACTGACCCCTTCTCCAGCCATTTGATGGGACAGACTTGAAAACCACATTCAGTTTAGCCCCACTCACTGAAACAAAGCCACAGTGTCAGGGAGAGGAGCAGCCTCTGCCCCAATGGACAGCTCTGGGTTCAAGTCCTGGCTTGGCCACTTTCTAGCTATGTGACTTGGAGTTTGTGCCTTCATCTCCCTGTGAACGCAAAGGGTAATAACCTCCCTCCCTGGGTTAGTGTGAAGATTAAACAACAAAACCTCCGAGAAGCAGAGCCTGGTGCCTGATGAGTGCTCAATGATCGCAGTTGTTATTATGGTTAGCACAGTGTGGGGCACACGTGGGCACTCAGTGATAGTAGCCCTTGTGTCAGAGCCAATGCTCTGGAGCCGAGAATCCTCTCCCTGCTTTGTTGACTCCTGGCTGTCCACAAATATGGATCCAAATCCTCCATCCAGCGTCTTCCCATCAGCCTGGCCCCATCTCTGCTCTACCCCCATCTGCCCCCTGCAGTCCATGCTCCAGCCCCTAGAATCTGTCACTCTGTTTCCCTACCCCTAGGCTGCACAGAATGTGCAGCACCCTCCCCATCCTATTGGCCTGGAGGAGTCCAAGCCACCATGGAGGCTGAGTTCCCTTGCCTCATTCACTTTCCTGTGGCCAGCAGTGACTCTTCCCCAGCCCTGAGAATTCTGTCATTTGGTAATTTGGTCCACCCTCCACTAGATAGTGAAATCCACCAGGTGGGGAACATGATTATCTCTGCATCCCCAGAGCCACCTGGCACAGACTGTAGCCTGTGGTGGGCATCAGCACATGCCAGCTCCAGCCCGCTGCCCACCTAGTACTCGCTCAGGGCTGGAGGCACTGCGTGCACGCGGGACACGTGGATTTGTCAGGGCAGCTGAGTAGCGAGGTTTATAGGGGAACCCGGCGGGGCAGCATCAGGAAGGACAGATACCTGCTACTGACTTGGCAGGCTCAGGGCACAGCCAGCCTAAGCTGGGGGTCAGGAACCACAGCTCCTTCACTCCCCCAAGGGCACAGTGTAGGCGGCATGATGTGGGATGCCCCTGGAAGGGCAGGGGCATGGGGCTGACTCCCTCCATCAGCCTGGAACAGCACTGGTGCTAAAGCCCTCATCAGTATGACTAGGGTAGAGATCTTGGGGACCTCCTTGGGGACCAGAGCTCAGGGGAGGGTCACAGCCCATCCAGTGTGTCCAGCCAGTGAGCAATGTGCCAACAGGTAGAGTCCCACATGCAGAGCTCCATCTGGGCTGCAGGGGGTGGGAGACCTGGGTGGGCAGGCGGGCACGGCAGCAGAGGCCCCAGGAGCTTAGTCCAGTGGCCCCTGGAAAATGAGACGGACGCAGCCATGTTCACCCGTAAGCCAGGCCCCACAAAAGGGGCAGGCGGCATGGAAAGCATGGGTGCCGTGCGGTAGCGGCGTCTGGGCCCAGTAGCGGGCAGTCTTCTCAGAGCAGACGTGGCCGCAGGGTGCAAAGGCGTGGCTGGGCGGCCCAGGGTCCAGGCAGAGGCCAGCCTCCTGGCCAAGCCACAGGGGCACATAGGGCCCCACAAGGCGGCAGAGAGGACACTCGCGCTCCTGGGGGCCCCGTTCCCGCCGGCAGCCCCAGCCGTGGTAGCCGTGGACATGACCGCAGCGGACGTAGACCCAGGGCTGCTGCTTGTCAGGCGCTGTGCGACCGCGGGCTGGACTGGGGAAGGCCAGGGTGCTGAGGCCCACTGGGCACTGGGGCCGTGCTGCATTGGCCTCCTGCCGCTGGGCCTCCAGCTGCTTCAGCGTGGGTGCCCGCAGCAGCCCTGCCGGAGTGCGCCACAGCAGTGTGGCCCCACACAGGTCGATGAGCGAGCCGTCTTGCAGCACGTTGGATTCATTTTCCACCTGCCAGAGGCAGCAGAAGGGCCTTAGCCTAAGAGGCCCCAGCCCACCATCAGGCAGCCTCACCCCAGACAAGCCCTCTGTCTATCCCACTGACACTCTCTGGATAGGGCACGCTGGGTCAGCAGGGCAGGCTGGGAGGTCATGTGGGAGTGGGAAGGCAGACAGAGGCTCCCTGGGCACTCGCTGTCCCTCACTCTCAGCATAGGCTTTGGTGTCCTCACTGGTCACACCAGGAGGTCGGGACCCAAACAGGGTTTTTCCAAAGCCGTCCCATAATGGCAGAGGCAGAAAACACCTCTTGTGCAGAATGCTACTACTGAGGCCAAATCGGCTGTCCCAGGGTCATGGTTAACAGCAAGGACTCTGGAGTGACCTCGTGGTTCAATAACTCTGTATTCTTAGGAGAGTAGCTTAACCTCTCTGTGTGTCAGTCTCCTTATCCTCAAGGTGGGTTCCAGGTCCCCATCTCAAGTGGGTCTCATGAAGATTAAATGAATTGATCAACGTAAGTACTTGGACCAGAGCTTGGCACACAGCTCGACAAGTGTCTGGATAGTTTGTGTGCATAGATTTTAAAAATGACGCTTATCGGGCTGGGGATATAGTTTGCCCCACAAGCACAAGGCCATGGGTTCAATCCCCAGCACCACACACACACAAAAGATGCTTCCAACCCTCCCAGTAGCATCTCTAGATCAGCCCTGCTTTCCCCTGAGGTCTTCATCTCCTTGGCCAGCATGCTGAAACCTAGGAAGAGCCCTGAGTGGCCACATGCTACCTCTCTCTAGGACTCACTCCCAGCTCTGAACCTTCTTTTTTCTGCTCTGTGCCACGTGGTACTTCCACGTGGCCAGCACTATCAGAACTACTCCAATGGCCGTTTCCCGCTGGGAGAGGATAATAAAGCGAAACCTGTTTGTACGGGACAGACACACTACAAACTGCCAACACTCTAGGCTATAAACTGCTCACACATGGGCCAAGTGTCACCCTCCTAAGAGGGTGTGATTTTTTTAAGCTGCTGGCAGCCTCGCTGCTCTTGGTAGTGCACAGTGTCTCTGTGCAGCTCCACTTCTCATCACCCTAGGGATCTTCAGCACTTCGCAGGCTACACCTGGGGATGCTGGTCTGCTCCTGCCCGTGGGACAAGTGGCATGCGCCAAGAACTCCTGGGGTTCTAGATGGAGCCCACTGGGGCTCCCTCAGGCGTGAGGACAGCAAGTCATCTTTCACCTTGGGCAGGGGGATGGGCAGATTATGCAGGCCTGGGAAGGGCTGTGGGGGAGATGGAGTGGGCCACCTACCAGCTTCCCCCGCTGCTGGGCTGAGCGACTGTCTCGCAGTGTGTACACATTCCCGCAGACAGAGATCTCCCGCCAGACACCTGGGGCCGAGTCTTCTGAGAAGCCTCCCGCAGGGTGCATCACCAGGACCCCATTGGTGGTCAGGCCATCCATCAGGCCATCGGGGGTCCGCCATTTGGCTGCCCGCTCCTGGGACCACATGAGGGATCCGATCACATCCCTGGGTATTCCCAGCTGGCTGTGTACCAGAGGGGCTACGTCTGTACCCCAAGTTCAGAGGTAACCCAGACAGGCCCGCATGACTTGGGCACCACCTGATCTCCCCAACCTCAGGCTGCTGTCTATGGAGTGGGGCTGTAAGCCCTACCTGGGTCATGGTTAGGATGACTGTGGGCGGGTCCATCACTCCAGGGCACGGCACCTCCCCAGCCTCCCCTTAGTTCACTCTCTAATGAAGAGCTGTCCCTGCCTGGGGGTCACTCACTCCAAGGAAGATGTTGCTGGAGGCATCAAAGCCAGCGGCATAGATGCGGGCAGTATAGGGTGGCCTGCGGTCACAGAGGATGCGGCAGGCATAGCGGGAGATGGTGCTCTGGGCAGAAGGGCCCTCTGCAGCCCCTCCTCCAGGGGATGTGTCTGTTACCACAAAGTCTATCATGTTCTCTGTGGAGCGGCCAATCTGCAAGGGAGGGGAAGGCAAGCACAGGGGTTACACGCGCACAGCTGGACTCACAGCTTCCCTCCCCAGCGTCCCAGCAGCTGCTCTGTGTGCAAGGCCACCACACAACGAGGCTGCCAGACAAAGAGGAGGGGACTCCGGGCTCCCAGATAGGGTCTCCATGTCCAACTGGATATGGCTTGAAGTTTCTCCTTCTCTGCCTCCCCCCTCCCACACTCAATAAAAGCTAGTTGGTCTGCTTATAAAACAGTGGAAAAGTGACACCTCTGGTATGGAAGGGCTTCAATATTCACAACAAATAGTGACTTTTTAGTAAGAATTGACTCTAAGCTAAGTATTCTATGTGGAATACCTCAGTGTTATTATCAGTACCACTTACAGTTGGGGAGAGCAAGACCCAGGAGGTTAAAGGACTCTCGCCCAAAGTCATCCCGTGGCGAGTGACGGAGCTGGCATCTGAACCCAGGCATGAGGACTCTCACACCTGCCCACCTGCCCTCTGGACTCGGAAGCCAAATGGCCCCCACTCTGGGCATCACATATCTGTGTCTTGACATGGCAGCTGCCTTGCTATGCCAGTGCAGAGCCGGTAACCCCTGCCAGGACATCCTGCTTCTTCATAGTACAGAACACTGCCTTGTACCCCTCCACCCACAAGGCACCTTCCCATGGCCTTTAGCCCTGTGGCCTCACCTTGGAATGCCTGCAGAGCTCAGAGGCCAGGAGGCTGGTGGAGGGGTTGAGCATACCTGGAACATGTCTGTGTCGCTGTCATGCGTGTACTCCACTATAACTGAGTGGCTCCGGGACAGTGTGTATGAGATGCTGTGCTGGCCTCGGTTACTCAGTGCCTGGTAGGGAGAAAGAAGTCACCTCCCAGGGCATGTGGCCATGAGAGATATAACCTTCTGAGCCAGAAATGAGCTCAGGGCCTGGCAGTGATCCCTGAGGAAGGGAGCTGCATCCTGTGCCAAGGGGACCGCTCAGCAGGTGCTCCTGCAGCCACCCCAAGGATGGACTATGATTCCCATTTTACAGCTGAGGGAGCTGCAGCTCAGGGAGAAGTGACCTGGTTCTGCACAGCTGGAACGAGCAGAGCTGACTTCTACCCCATCCTCCAGGGCCAAGTCTTTCCCTTTGCTACTGTTGTGTAACCATCACATCCCACTCTAGGAGCCTTGGCTTCCTCTAAAATGATCCTTTCCATCCAGTGAATGAGGTCTGGTGGTCAAGGAAACATTTTGCAAACTGTAAAGTCCTGTGCACACTACAAAGGATTTCCCACCATCATCATTTCTCTGGTAGCCACTAGGCTGTGAGTGACAGCACAGTGCACTGCCCTGCTCCACAGGGGCTGTGGGCAGGCCAAGACCTGGGCCTGGGACAGGGTGCTGGGATAAACTGCTTGCCTTGGAGACGAGGGGTGTAGAGATGTGGTGCATGACATCTGGCTTCACTCCATTGGCATGTGGCCGGCGACTCAGTGCAAGGCGGCTTCGCCGACGACCCTTGTCCCCACTTGCCAGACACCCATTGTAGCTGTGGTTGTGGGGATTAAGAAGAAAGGGTTGTAGGAGGAGAGAAAGAAAGAGAAAGTGAGCCCCTGGCAAGACTTGAAGAAAACTGCCAGCTCCAGGCAGGTCCTACCGTCATAAACAAGATCTGGAAGCAACAAAAGCTAGAAGACCCTACAGCAGCAGATTGGCATGTTAGGTGTGTTGTGGGGGGTGTCTTGCATTCAATTAACCAAGTGTTCCTGGATGCCTGAGCCGTGCCTGGACAGGTGCTGGATGCTGGGGTTGTAGAAATGATATATCCAATGATCAGTTTTGTGCTGTCAGTGGAGGGGTCCCCAGCTTCTCAAGGACCCAGGCATCAACTGCCATGACAACATGCCTCTGGGCCCAAGCCAAGCGTACCCAGGTCCAAAGGCAGAAGGAAATTCTGGCCCCAGGATCAGGTTTTTGGAGAGAAAGAACACCTACATAAGGCCATGAAGAACTGGAAAGGATTCACCTGTAGCAAACTATAACTTATTACACCACTACTAGAAAACAAATGGAGGAGATGAATGGATCCACAACGCTACTACCTCCATATCTCCATCCATGTCAAGTTGCCACCTTCCTTTGCAGCTCTTGTCCAGGGGAAATGATGGTGAGAAGCAAAGATGGAGTGAGTCAGACCCTTGATGGCTGCCATGTACTGCTACCTCTGTGTTCCTGGCCCTTCACGTTCTTAATTACCTAATGGAATCTGTGCATTGTCCTGCCAGGCAAGTGTCTTTCTTTCCATTTTATGAATAAGAGAACTGGAGGCTCAGGGAGGTAGAGTGACTTGCCTCAGCCTATAAGTTAAAAAGTCCAGATTTGAGCTCAGGTCTGCCTGACTCCAGACTCGCAGATGTCCTTCTAGATGAAGGACTCAACCTAAGCCAAGGCCCCAAGGCTGGCAGGGTTTGTGAGATCAGGGATTGGTCATTTGGGTTGTAAAGTGTTATCAGGGGATGATGAAGTTGGTAGAAGGGTAAGAATTATATTTCTGAACACTAGGCTAAGAATTATATTTCTGAAGGCAGTCATGGGCAATTAGCTGCCATATACAGCAGGAAGTGATGGGTGATTAGCTGCCATATACAGACAAGGACCACTTGAATCAGAATCTCCTGGTGAGTTTTTTAAAGTCCAGATTCTCTGGCCCTACCTATGGAGATTCTGATTCTGATTCTGACAAGGTGGGCCTGTCAATGTGTGTTTTCAATGCACTTTCCAGTGGCTCTGATGCACAGCCAGTGTGGGGCTTCTCTGCTTTGCAGAGAATAGATGGCTGGTACGGGCCCATCTCATTGGTCTACATTCTCCCCCATCAGTGGCCTTGCCCTCAGATGGAAAACCAGGCCTTTCCTGGGGACATGAAGAGCTGTTATGCTCATGCAAGCACCCTAAGAGGGGCGTTGCTTTTGCCCTTTGGAGTTCTTCCCATGGGGTCAGGGGTGGTCTAGACAGTGGTGGTTTAGGACCCAGGTTCAGGATTCAGGCGGGCCTGGTTAATGGGGCCCATTTTTCAGAACCTACCTTGTAGTTTCATTTTAAAAACTAAATGAGGTAAAACATTTGAAAATTCTTGGCACAGAATTTGGCATAGAAAACAAGCTCTTGATAACTGTTAGCTGTTATTGTTCTTAAGGGAAAAAAAGCCCATTATACATATGTGTCAACAAGCAATAGTCATTATTATTCCTTAATAATCATCATCATGAGGTTAAAGCTTATCAAGTAGTTTCTTCTGGACTGATGACACAGAGAGGCCAAAAGGAGACATGGATTGGGGAGGAAAAAGAGGGATCTGTGCCTAGGGCAGAGCTGAGAAGGAGGTGCAAGAATTCAGGTCAGGCCAAAACCAGGGGGGAAAAAAAAAAAAAGATGAGGTCTGTCCAGCCACCAATTCCAGTTGCTTTCTCTCTCCTGGCTTCAGTTTTCCCATCTGTAGCTTGAGGGTGAGCTGTAGCTTAGTGACAGTCCACTAGACCTAGAGTAAGAAAGACCTGGGTCCAAATCCCAGCCCTGCCACTTACCAGCTGTGTGCCCTTGGGCCAGTCACTTCCCCTCTCTGAGCCTCGGTTTCCTCACCTCCTTCCTCACAGCATCTTTGTGAAGATTGAAATGAAATAATGTCCATGAAAGGGCTTGGCACAGGCCTGCCTCCCAGATCACTTGATACGTGCCGGGCACTGTTCTACATACTTAACAAAAATCATCTCTTTCCTTCCTTCCTTCTTTCCTTGCTTGCTTCTGACAACCCTCTGAGGCAGGGAATATTATCATCCCTGTTTGTAAAATGGGAATGGGAAATGGAGGCACAGGGAGTTCAGCAACTTGCAGAGGCAGAATTGGAATCAAGCAGTTTTGTTGCAGAACCAGAGTTCTTTGCCCCACACAACACATCATAGGTGCTTTGCAGAAGGCAGCAGTTGTTACTTTTTCTCATATGATCAGAAACTTGGGTGGGCTGTCTCAGGAATTTGTGAAAACAGGAAGATAAAATAATATCTATGAATTGAGGTAAGTTTAGTCAATTTTGTCTATCAGCTGGGAAGGAAACAAGGGAAAACAGCAGAAGGCCCTACTTATTGGGAGCTGGGGCCCTCCCTCTGGCTGCTAGGTGCCCATCCCTCCCGGATCAGGGAGGCTCACCCCAGGACGATGAGTTCGCCATACTTGATGGGCTCCTCGCCTGGCTGTGCATCTTCACTGGAAGAAAGGATGCAAGAGCCCTTGTTCCCGGGGTGCTGGAGGTCTGAGGTTCGGGGGGTCCCCACTTCAGGGTTTCCTTCCAGCACCATTCTGGGCAGAGTGAGAGAGAAGAAGAGAGCTTTGAAGCTTCCCACCCCAGTCCCCCTCAATCCCAGCTCCAGTCTGGGGCAAGCCACCTAGGCTAAGGCAGAGTGACCTTTCACACATCTATTGTTATGGCAACGATTCTCCTCTGCCTCCCCTAAACTGCCAAGGGTTGCTGGGACACCAGGGAGGGAGATGAGCAGAATGGAAACAAGAGGGGGAGGTGGCAGAGTTAGAGGTCCCGCATATTTGGTGGGGCCAGAGAAATGGAACAACTTGGTTAGTGGCCAAGATCCCAGTCTGGGCTGTTCTTGGAAGAAGGGCAACCCAGGACTTGGGGGTCTTAACTTGGTCTAAGACTCAATTCCTGGCTTGAGATTTTAGCCCCAAGACCTCTGAGTTACCCTCTGTCAGGTTCTTTGCACCCATCTATCCATCATAATCTTTCTGCCTCTTTGCATGTCTAGGCCTCTGTCCGTCTGTCTGTTTCTCAATGACTCTCTGTCCTCCCAGCACTGTCCTTCCCCCCCATTTCTCTTCCCACCCTCCTCCCCCTCTCCTCCTGTTGCCTACTTCCACCTCACCATCCATCTGCCTCAGTCTCTCCATCTTGACCTCGCCCTGAGGGCAGGCCTCTCGACTCTCCTGGGTGCGCACCCCCACCCTCCCTCAGGTGTCAGCGGTCCCCCAGGCCTCTGGGTCTCTGGAGGCCTGTGGGGGCGGCGCTCCCCCCTCTGGCTCAGGCTGCAGCAGAGCTGTCTCCCGCAGGCAGCCAGTTTGGAAAACATCCCTATGCTGTAGGGACTGCGCTGGGGCAGGCCGGTGCCCGGCGCCCCGGGCGGGCACAATGACTGCCCAGCGCATACGCAGATTCACAGCCAGCGGCCCCTCCACATAAATACGCGTGCGTGCACAGTCCTGCACACCGGGGGCCACGGGCAGCGCCCGGACGGGCGCAGAGCCCAGCCCGGACCCGCGACTG
>NW_026000001.1:806337-833437 GCF_001458135.2 Marmota marmota marmota | reverse complement strand
TCCCTCGCGCTCTCAGCTGGCGCAGGGACTCCTTGAAAGTCTACGAGACCCCTCCCCCCTTTAGGGGTCCCCAGACTCCGCCCCCATTTCCGGGGACTCCGGGGGTTCTCCTGGAGACCCTGACGTCTTCACCCACTGTGAGGCAGAGCCAGATCCCTGGTCTGAAGGCCCCTTTCCCTAGCTTTAGGCTGGGGGATCTGACATCCCATCTCCTGCTTGGAGATCCCGCCTCCCATATGGGGAAGCCACAGAATTACAGCAGGAGAATTAGCGGGGGCGAGGAGCAGAGAGAAGGAAAATACTGAAGAAGGAGGCGGGGTGTGCGTCGGCAGCAAAGGCAGTGGAAAGCGGCTGCGCTGAGTTACAGACCTGTCTTCCAGCCCAGCTTGGCCGCTTTCTCTCTCAGTGATTTGACCTCGGGCTGGTTCTGGGTCTCTGGGTATCCAGAGGCACACACCGTGCCACCTCTTCCGCCACCACGTATACCCTGCCTGTGATAGCAAAAGGATAAGCAGAGCTTTGGGGGCATGCAGCCAGCCCCTCTAGGTCTGGGGCTTCAAGAGATCTATCTCTTTTACCCCTCTAAAAGGCGCTGTGTGCTGGTTTTTGAGAAAAAAACCAAAACAAGACAAAACAAACAAACAAAGCCTTTAATTCTGGGGAGGCAGGCATGGTAATCATTCATTTTTACAGAGGAGGAAACAAATTTACAGAAATAACTTGCTCAGGGCTATTTTGCTAGAAAGGGGCCAAGAGGGAGATTTCAGCTATATGAGTGACTCCGAAGTCCAGATTCTTAAGTTGATTTTTTTTTTTGGGGGGTGGGGGCGCGGGTAGATGGACTCCAGGCCCTCCCGCATTCTAGGCAAGTTTCCTACATCCCCAGCCCCTGGACACCTAATTTCTAACATTTCATGTTAGGATGGGGGCTTATAGGAGAAACTTTATCTGCATCAGATGAGGCTCCTATTTTTCGGTATCTCTTGGTATGGAAGAACAAGCAAGGGCTAGGAGAAGCCCAAAGGGGGGACCATTAAGTTATCTTTGAGGTGTGTGTTTTATGTGGAAATCAAGGAAGACACACGGAGGAGGTAGCCTTTGACTTCCATTATCAGGCATGAGTAGGAATTTTCTCATCTGTTCCTGAGAGGGAACATCTGCCAATGTCCCCCACCCCTGACAACTTGCTGCATGCAAGACTCCCAATCTTCCAGACAGCCTGGGCCCCACCACATTTACCCTACCAATTTCCCCACCTAAAAATAGGAGGCAAAGAGACCAACTGCTTTGCCAACTGTTCTGGGGCCCCAGCAGCCTGATGAAACAAGAAAGTACCTATCAGCACATCCTTTAGGGACAAAAGCACTCATTGATCAAAGAGAAACCCCCTGAGAAGCCTCTACTAGCAGGACAAATCCTGCACCACTGGGCAACTTTCATCACTGAATGCCTACAGTATTAGTCTCTTGTATAACCTCATCCTCCAGCTCATTGCCTGCCAGAGTAGTCCCTCAGTGACCATGTACTGAATTACTGTTATAATCCGCAGTTTACAGATGAGAAAATTGAGACCCAGGGAGGGCCCAGGTCATGCAGCCAAACAAGGGTGGAGCTAAGGACCAGAATCCCAGTTGCAGTGAGGGAGGTCTGGGAGAGATTGCCAAGACTCATGAAGGAGGAGGCATTCAATTCTTCCAGGGTACAATACTGGGTGGGATTAGAGTTGTATGGCAGGAGCTCAAGGAGCCTGAGTCCACCTGACCACTGAACAGTGCTGAGGTTAGGAAGAGGAAGGGAGAGTTGGGACAACACCAACAGCCAGGGATGCCCAAGTTCCAGTCTTGGCTTTTGGTTCTAAATCCAGCGCTTTGTGCCAAGAACTCCAGCTTCTTAATCTTTCCAGGCCTCAGTTTCCTTATTCATAAAATGAGAATAATAATAATATTAGGGGCTAGGGTTGTAGTTCAGTGGTAGAGCAACTGCCTAGCATGTGTGAGGCACTAGGCTCCGTCCTCATAAAAAGAAGTAAATAATCATTGTGTCCATCTACAACTATCTATCTATCTATCTATAGTTTAATAATACTACTAGTAATACCTACTTGTTGAGCAAGTAGATTTTGAGCATGATTTTACGGTACTGTTCTGAATTCTCTGCATGTAGCCTCTCCTTTTTATCTGTCTTCAATCTAGGTCTTCTCCCTATAGCTTCAAAGGAAGGGACAAAGAAAGGAACAAGATACAAACTGTATTTCTTCTGTTTCTTGGGTTCAAGTATCTGAAGACTAGAAGAATCTCAGAAGCTAATTGAGAAAGGATATTGAAAAAACACAACAAAGAGAAACAGCAGCAAACTCTGGGCTGGGAGATTTGAGTGAGGAGGGGAGAGCTAAGATGGTGGGCTCTGTCCTTGAGCCTTTGCTGGAGGTAGACATGTGGAGTTGGAAAGAGAGAGAGACAGAGAGAGAGAGAGAGAGAGAGAGAGAGAGAGAGAGAACCCTTAGATTGATTTGGGGATCCAGAGTAGAGGACACTTGGCCTCACTTCTCAGTATAGCTTCTGCAGGAAGCCCTAGGCTTAGGGTGACAATCACAGTGTGTCTATTTTTTTTTACTTTATTTATTTTACTTATTTATTTTTTATGTGGTGCTGAGGATCAAACCCAGTACCTCACAAGTGCGAGGCAAGTGCTCTACCACTGAGTTATAACCCCAGCCCCACAGTGTGTCTATTTTATGCTATGACCACCAGGCACGGAAGAGTGTTGGAATTTTTGTGTCCAAAAAGGGCAGAACTGAGAGATGCTGGCAGGTCCTAAGGGGTCTCACAGCTCACAGGAGGGAGATTCAGGGTACCTGACAGAGGTCAGCAAGATGGAGGTATCTTGCTAGGCATAGCAGTGCATGCCTGTAACCTTAGCTACTGGGGAGGCTAAGATAGGAGGATAGCAAATTTGAGGCCAGCCTCAGCAACTTAGCAAGACCCTATCTCAAAATAAGATAGAAAGGGGTGGGGATGTAACTCAGTGGTAGAGCATTTGCCTAGCATGCATTGAGGCCCTGAGTTTGACCCCTGGTACTGAGAAGGAAGGAAGGAAGAGGGAGAGGGGAGGGATAGGGTAAGAGGGAGGGAGGGAGGGAGGGATGAAAATGTCATTTCAATAGAAGCTAGCAGAGAAGACAGCTAGCTTCTGGGATACTGGTCCTCGGTCCTCTGGCTGCTCTCAGTGCTATGACGCTAGGGAAGTGTCCTGAGATCAGAGAGACCATTCCAGGTAGAAGAGAAGTGAGAAGGACAGAAGACTCAAGATGACTGAGTTTAAACCTGAAATGACCGAGAAAAGCTGAAACTTACTAGATGACAGCATTTCCCAACAGGAGCAGTGATGACTGAAAGAGATGACTTGGTTATTGAGCAGGTGCGAGCAAACTATAGCTCTCTGGCAAAACCAAATCTGGCCTGTTTTGTTTTTGTTATAAGTGCACAGCCATACTCTAGTTTCTGTGTTCTTTGAGGCTGCTTTCAGGCCACCCACAGAGTTCAGTAGTTATCAAAGGGACAGAATGTCTCTCAAAGTCTAAAATAGTTACTCTCTGGTACCTTCCAAAAAAGTTTGCTGACTTCTAGAAGGTAATAAAAGTCACATTTTTTGTCCCTTTTATAATGAAAGGATTGATGGCTTGAGTATACGACATTCCTGATGTCCCTCCTGGGCTCATTGGAAGGATTAGACCAAATAGCCCTGAGAATACTTCATCTTTGTGATCTATTAGTGCATAGCCAGTTACTCTAAAACTTAGTGGCTTAAATAATAAATATTTATTATCTTACTCAGTTTTGGGGAATCGCTGAAAGTTGGGAGCTGGCTTTGGGTTACTCGGGAGGCTGCATTCAGAGGCTGCATTCAGTTGTCATGTGAACGCTTGACTAAGGCTGTAGAATTCCCTTTCAAGGGAGGGTGCATGTTGGCAGGAGGTCAGCCATTCCGGGGCTCAAGGATTCTCTTTGGGATACTTGAGTGTCCCCACATCATGATAGCTGGTCCAGGTATGCATGAGGCATCTCAGTGCAGTTCCTTAGATACAGCTCCCCAAGAGCATTCCCTTTTCTCCTGAAAACCTGTAGATGAAAAGATCATCTTCCCCTAAAAGGGAAGTGACCAAGCAGCCTCAGAAACACTCTAAGTCTGAATTCAAACAAAAGACTTTATTTACCTGGCCAGGGACTGTCATCCACCTATAAAGACTGATGCTCTGTGGGAGAACAGCAATTTCCTGGCCTGTGTCTTGGGAAATTAAGGATGAAAACCACAAACTCAGGAGAGCCAAAATCTAATGGGGTCTCTGGGTCTGCAAGCTGCCTTGTTGGGTACAGTAAGGGTGTCATCTTCTGCCCTCAGGCAAATCGGGCAGGGGCCAGATGTGGGTTTCTGTTGCACCAGATGGGTGGGGGTTGAGTGTTCAGACTTGAGGCAAACAAACAATAAGGAACCAGGCGGGTGAGGGCGGGTGAGGGTGTTCAGCCCACCCTGCAGCTAACCTTTGTTCAGCCTGCTCCACCACTAACATCCCCTACACTCCCAACAAACAATGTGGGACAGGCACAGGATAACTGCTCTGTTATCATAGCAGTGATGCCTTATGTTCAACAGGGAAGTATGAGAAACTTGCAGACTCACTATTGCATAGCAATTGTGAAATCTTGCAGGACACAAGCAACAGTTCTTCTATTAAGACTCCAATTAAGACCTAAGAATATTATTCATGGCTCTTGGCTCTGTCCCCAAGTCGTCTTTCCTTTTCAAAAAAGATAGCCTGTGTTTTTGGCTAAGTAGTTTTCTCAGTCTGCCTTTCACCCATAGAAGTCTGGGGATCCAAATACCTCTTTGCCATTTATGCTGCCTCTGCCCTTTACAGTTTAAGCTTGTAATGTTTCTGCCAATACAATTCTCTTAAAATCTTTGTAATTTTTATGAATCTCATTGGGTTCACTTCATTAGACTAAACCCTTAAATCTCTTTGAGTTATGTGCCTCTTTATCTTGGGCTTATGCTGATAGAAAACACCATTAAGGGGCCTGAAATCCGTCATCTAAGGTCTTGGTAGGAAATTTTATAGCCATACCCTTGACTTCAACTTTATAGCATATTTTCCTGACACTGTCCTGTGTTTGATCATTTCCCAAAAGCTGTTTCTTAATTTTAACATTGTTGCTGGCTAGAGAGACTTTTTTTTTTTCTTTTTTAGACTGGGAATTTTCAAACTCATCAAATCCTAGTACTTTGGTAGTACAGTGCCTCTATCTGTGTTTGTATCTCACCTCTCACATTTTGTTCTAAGGAAAAAGAAGAAATGAGGTGGTGTCTCCAACATTTTGACTGTCAATCTCCTTTACTAGATCATGCAGTTCATTAGGTACATTTTCTACTTTCCACTTTACCACAGGTGACAGTGTTGCTAAACTTCCTGCCAATATGTAATGAGGATCTCCTTGTTTGTGATCCAAGGACATTTTTCTCACTTTCATTTTAGCCTTCACTGTCAGACTTATTGAAGGTCATCAGGTGACTACTGACAGTATCTTTAAGACTGGCAGAGACTCTTAAGGCAGCGTCCATGATCCTCACCTCCTGGTATTCACACCCTTGTTTAAGGAGTGTGGGTAGGGCCTTGACTTGCTTCTGACTGATGGTATATGGCAAAGGTGATGGGCGTTTCTGATTACATGAACAGAGTAATGCGAATATGTTCATAAGTGGATAGCATCTGTCTTGCTGGAGTCTCTCTCCCTCCTTTGCCAGCTCTGAATAAGCAAAACTGCCATTTTATGGGCTGCCTGTAGCGGGAGGAAGATGTATCAAAGAACTGGGGTTGATCTCTATCTGCTGAGAATGACTTCCAGCCAGTAGCCATTGGGGGAGCAGGAAGCTCTCAGTCCTAGAGCTGCAAGGAATTGAATCTACCAACAAATGTGGATCCTTCCCTATTGGAGTCTCAGATAAGACCACAGCCTCAGCCAACACCTTAATTGAAGTCATATGAGACCCTAAGCTGAGGACCCTGCTCAGCTGTACCTGGACTCCTGCTCTCATAGAAACTAAGATAATAAGAATTACCTTTGTAGCCAGGTACGGTGGCATACACCTGTAATCCCAGCGGCTCAGGAGGATCACGAATTCAAAGCCAGCCTCAGCAACTTAGCAAGGCCCTAAGCAACTCAGCAAGACCCTGTCTCTAAATAAAATATAAAAAAGGGCTAGAGATGTGGTTCAGTGGTTAAGTACCCCTGGGTTCAATACCTGGTACAAAAAAAAAAAAAAAGGAATTACCTTTGTTTTAAGCTGCTATTTGTGGTACAGGTTTTGCAGACTTGTGCTAACACTCTCATGGGGAGCCGTCTCAGAAAACACTCTAAGTCTGAATCCAAACAAAAGAGAACTTTATTTACCTGGCCAGGGACTGTCACCCACCTATAGAGACTGATGCTCTGTGGGAGAACAGCAATTTTCTGGCTGTTCTTGTTTTTGGGGATTTAAGGATGAAAACCACAAACTCAGGGGCTTTTCTCAGCATCATGCAAGCAAGCAAGTTACAGAAGCTAAAAAAAGCAGTTAGCTTACAACGTAGTTAACGGCATCTCAGGTCTGAGCAAGTGTTAGACAACCATATCCTGATGTAGACCCATAAATGTACTCAAACCCAGGATGTAGCTCACCATGACCACCATCATATCCTGAGTTGGGTACATTTCGTGGGGTACAAAATACATAAAAAATATTATTTTTAAAAGAAGACAGCTTTCATTTCTGTTTCTCAGAAATGGTCCTGCAGTTCCCTCTTCACAGGAACAGTAACAGAAAAACTAAGATGGAGTCGAGAACAGCCAAGGTGGAGTCCCTACGGCCACACTCTTTGTTCAGATAGCCACAGTGACTCCATTTCCGCTATCCCGGTACTGGTAACTTATTTGATGCTTGTAGTTATCTTATTTACTCATTATTTTACTACTGATATCTCTAAGCCTTATGTCTACATGATCAAGCTAATAAAATTGTTCACAACTATATTGATTTAACCTTGTCTATATCTATATTAACCTATCAGCCTATATTTACCTATAACTACACTGGCATGCTGACTTATCACCGTTCACTGTGCATATCTTTTTCCTGTGGCTTAAATCCTATGTCTTACAGTTACATGATTTTATTACTATTACTTAGGTTTACTCCTGATGAATTTATGTCTTACTGTTGCTTATCTTACCTTATTCCCATAATCTATAACCTATGTCTGTGACTTATTGATTATATTGATCAGTTCACACCACAACAACACTATATCCAAAACCCTCCTAGGCTCTGCTTACTACCCAGTTCCAAAGCTGCTCCACATTTTAGGTCATTTGTTATTGACCTCACTCCTAGCACCAAATCTATATTAGTTTTGCCGAGTAACAAACTACCCTAAACCACACAGGTTAAAAAAAAAATAAGCATTTATAATCTCACAGTTTCTAAGGATCAAGAACTGGAGAGCACTTTAGCTAGGTGGTTTGGCTCAATCTCTCATGGGGTTGTAGGAAAGAGGCCAGAGGATCCAATTCCAAGGAGGCTCATCCACTCACCTTCTGCTGTTGCCAGGAGGCCTTGACCCTTGTCCACGTGGACCTCCCCAGAGCGCTGCATGAGTGCTCCTGCAACATGGCAGCTGGGATCTCCAAAACAAATAACCCATGGAAGCCACAATGTCACATAATGTCTCTTCTGCTCTATTGCTCAAAATAATCATATGCCTGTCTAGATTCAAGAGGAGGACTCAGACCTTACCCCTGGATGAGAGGAATGTGAAAGAATTTTCAGCCATCACATGCCACCAAAACAACCTGCCTCTTTTAGTCAGCTTTGCATAGCTGTGACCAAAATACCTGACACAAACAACCTGGAGGAGGAAAAGTTTATTTTGGCTAAGAGTTTCAGAGATTCAGTCCACTGGTCAGCCAACTCCATTGCTCTGGGCCTCAGGTGAGAAGAACATCACGTGGGGGCAGTGTGGAGGGAAGCAGCTCTGACAGTCACTGAAAGAGAGCATTTTTTCTTTCTGTGCTCCCTCACTTTAATTCATAGCTTGCTAGTTATTAAAAGCTTGGTAGGTCCCTTCCCCTTTCCCCTCACACAACCTCATCGCTTCGGAGACCAGGTGCATCATCAGGGCAGGATGCCCCTGTCATGACTACCCCTGGAAAACAACATAAACTGTCGAAGAGTCATCAAAACGACAAATTCCCAGGACTCCTAACATATCACTTGCTATGGTTTGGGTTCTCTTGCATTTACCACCTGTGTGTCCCCTTAACAGGTATAGCATCTCACCTTCATCACAAGACAGAGACATTTATTCCAGAGGCTACTACATTGATATAAAAATGAGCATGTGCCTCCAAGATTGCCCTGAGTTAAAGTGCCCTCACAGGAAAAGAAAAACACACCTTTGAAATGTACCTGCAGCCAATTAAGATTCCTAAACCTCGGGCTCCTCTTGCAAACAGCCCTTCCACATGAATAAAACTCTCTCCTTCTGTTTAGGGACCCAGCCGGACACTCTCCTGTCAGTGTTCGGTGTCCCTCTTCTCAAAGAGAAGCCCTAAGAAATGTTGTGCCCGCATGTCCTCTTGCCTGACTTATTTTTGTTTCTACTGTCATCAAGCCAGAGTGCCTGTGTCTGGCATCAGGTGAATTGTATGATGTATAAGTTACATCTCAATGTACATATTACAGAAACAAGAAATGGAAAGAAAAAACAACAGGAGTAAAAGAAGACAAATAGCAGAGTTTATCCACTGATTTCCTCTTTATCAAGGTCAAAAACAGCCAATGCTAGCCTGGTGCAGTGGCCCATACCTGTAATCCCAGTGGCCCAGGAGGCTGAGGCAGGAGGACTGTGAGTTCAAAGCCAGTCTCACCAAGTTAGCGAGGTCCTAAGCAACTCAGTGAGACCCTGTCTCTAAATAAAATACAAAAAAGGGCTGGGGATCAGTTGTTAAGTGCCCCTGAGTTCAATCCCTGGAAACAAACAAACAAACAAAAAAATAGCCAATGCTAAGCTAGTTCAGGATGCACAGCTGGGCAGTAAAATTAAGAGAATCCTTGGAAATCAGGGTGGTGAACTTGGTTGGGAAGACACACAGGGCTTCCAGGGCACTATTCCAGGTGCTGTTGTTTTAGTGATGGTGACATGGGTGCTTGTTTTAGGACAGCTTGTTAAGCTGTGCATGTATGCTGTATAGAGCTCTTTTTAAACCACATTTTATAATAAAAGCATCAAAAATAAGATAAGCTGGTTTCATCAAGCCCTGGCATGATGTAATTTGGTCAGGGTCTTGCTTGAGCTGAAAGGCTAAGATGAGGAGGGGCAGGTGAGGCTGGAATGGCCATGGCCACGGTGAGGGAGGACCAAGAGGGTCCCTAGAACTTCAAATCCTGATAGCCTCCTGATTCACTTATTTCTTTATCTCTTCATCAATAATGTTGTTAAGTATCTGCTTTGGGGCATCCCAATGAAACTGTTCCTCCCCAATTTCCAGTGATTCACCCCAGAATTATGCTTATCTCTGTGACACATTCTGTGGCCACACTGAATGGAGTGTGTGTGCTAACCTGAGCTGGGCTGGCCAACCACCCTCTGTTTGCTGGGAATTTGGAAATGACCAAGGTATGATGGACATCATTTTTAAGGGTCACATGGGCTACTGCAGATGTGTTGTGTTTTTTGTTTTTTGTTTTTGTTTTGGCTGTGATCCTTGTTAAGAAAGACATTTAACAATTGTGCCCACACCCAGACACATGCACAAGGAAACAGGTTTCATGAGACGGTTCACCTCTTTCTGTGATGTATTTTGCCATTTTCTATTCCATTCCATTGAAATGCTGGTCGAACCCACAAAATCAATTTCACAAACCACTAGGGTCATGATCCTAGTTTGAAAAATGACCTGATCTAACCAGAGAGGTAAATAAATGATCAAGAGCCAGCTGTAGAATGAAGGCTATATTCTCATGAGGGTGAGTGTAGTCAGTGCAATTGCTCCACATAGATGGAGCCCAACTTGGAGAGGTCCAAGTCACAATTTTTCAGTTTTCCAATGGTGCAACAGTGTGGAGAGCGGTGACTTGGATTATGGTCTTTGATGGCCTCAGAGCTGTGGCTATGCTTTGCTCTGGGAACTTTCTATGCAAAGGTACAGGACAGATTTCCCAGGAACTATGGTAAAGCCCTGCCTGAGAAATTTCTGTGCAAAGGTATGAAATAATAACAGTTTTGACCTTGAGCTCAGACATCACCTACAAGATAACCACAATATCTTGCAAGTGCTACAACCTTCAAGCCTGCCTGCTTTGCAGAAACTCTGGACAGTGGGCTTCCTGGGTGCAGCAGGATAATAACAGGGGATTCTAACTCTGCAACAGTAGAACAGCTACAAAACTGCTTCTAGTTCTGTAACTTTTAGTGCACAAAGAACAAAGCCCCTATAGTTTTGACTTACTGATTGTGAGACTCTTTATAATAAATGTGCTGAGCTAGCTCTGGGTCACTATTTCTCCATCAGAGGTCAGTGTCCCATCTGGTCCCAGATTTTTCTCTATAAGAGTTGTGTGTCTTTCTTTTTTATTTTATTTTTAAATATACATATATGTGTATGTATGTGTAATATATACATATATGTATATATGTGTGTATATATATTAGTTGTAGATGGTCACAATACCTTTATTTAATTAATTTATTTTTATGTGGTGCTGAGGATTGAACCCAGTGCCCCACATGTGCTAGTGCCCCTTGTGTGTCTTTTTTTAAATTTTTTTTAGTTGTTGATGGACTTTTATTTTATTTATTTGTATGTGGTGCATGCTAGGCAAGTGCACTACCGCTGAGCCCCAGCCCCAGCTCCTTGTGTATCTTTCTTAATTGCCCATCGCCCCTCTCTGGTTTCTAGGGTTCCGCCCTGCAGGTTACCACACAGAAGCCATATGCATTTGGTAGAAACTGTACTTTGTCTTTTTATGTTTTTTCTGATTTTTTTTTTTTTTTAAGACAGGGTCACACTCTGTTGCCCAGGCTGAGTTTGACTTCAGGAGATCCTCCCACCTCAGCCTTCTGAGTAGCTGGGACTACAGGCACTTGCCACTGGGCCTGACTTAGAAGCTGCACTTTGGAATTTAAATTTAGATCTTTTAACTTTTGGAGGGCATTTACCTAAATATACCCTGATCCAAGCCCAAGCTAATCACCCTTCCTGGGTGATCCTGTTTCTCACACAACAGTCCTTGTGTGAGAAAATAATATATTTGTTATTTTCAGTTCTCAGTTGAGAAAAGTGAGGTACAGAGAAGTAAAGAGACTCACCCAAGGCCACACAGCTGGTACCCAGTGCTATTTGTTCACACAGGTCCGTGTGTGTGTGTGTGTGTGTGTGTGTGCACTGGGAGAGGCAGAACATGGACCTCGCTGGGGATGGAAATATTGGTGGGAGCTGTGGGGACTCGCATGGGCAGGACGTGGCAACAGGTGGAATGTGGGGGATGGACCAATAACACGTGGGCAATTCCAGGACCCCGGTTCTCCATGTCCCCAGTGAAGGTAGAAGGGAGTCCCCCTCTTTCTCCCCTGGGCCTCCTTGCTTCTCCCTCGCTTCTTCCATGCTTCTTCTGGGGGTTCCCAGGGTCCCAGGCATGTGGATAACCATTGTTTGTGATGGATGCAAATCTCAGTCCGAAATTCCTGTAAGATGCAGAGTTTTATTTTTCTCTAACTCAGCTCTGATTCTCTTTCCTTGGCTGGTGATTCTGTTTCCACTGGAGTTTCTGTGCTTTTCCCGGCGGGCTGCTGCTGGCACCCGACGCTGTCTGTTCACACAGGTCCCCGTGGAGGAGGCAGCTCTGCCTCTTCAGCCTTTTGCTGCAGGGTGGCTTCTCCCATCTCCATGTGTCCCTCAAAGTGTACACATCTTTCTGCTGAGCCTCCCACGATCACTACACTACACAGGTTGTCCCTCCCCGGGGTCTTGCTGGAACCCCGGGGGGGAGGGGACCAGCCACCCACTGAGCCCCAGTCTTAGGGACTTTTCTGGGATCCATGGGCCCATCTGGGATGCAGCAGTAGCCAGGCTTCCCGGCTGGGCCTCTGGTTTCTGTCTCCCGGCACCCCATGGCCCTCTTTCCTCCCTCTTTCCTCCTCCCAGAAGCTCAGTGGGTTTTTAAAGACTCTGTGTGCAAGGGGTCTACACGCCCCTCCTTGCAAACGTGTTGCCCAGGCTTCATTTCCTGGGGGCTCTCGGTTCAGTTCTCACCTGGTTCCCACTTTCCCATCCTCACACTTCTCCTCCAGCTTCAGGAGGCCTCACTCTCCCAGGCTTCCTGACTTGGTGGCTGCTCCTTCTTGGTTTTCTCTGGTCATTCTTTCCTCTCTTCTCTTCACTCTTCCCAGGCTGGGTTCTCTTCTCACCTCTTCTCCCCACCCTGGTCAGTCTCACTCCTGGTCCTTCCTCCGAGACTGCCAGTCACTAATCAACAGAGGCCACATTCCTGTCTGCAGCCCAGGCTTCTCTCCCAGACCAGAACCTCTACTGAAAGTCACCTCACCTGATTCATCACTCTCCACCTAAACCTATATTTCCTGTGTTCCTGACACTATAATGTCTTTGCTATTCATTTGCCCAAAGTGTCCATACCAGAATCCTGGGCATCACCCATGCCTCTCTCCCCTTCCCCCTCAAATTACCCATTAAGCCCTAAATTCTGTTGATTTTTGAGACATCCCAGGGAGAAGTTATATTAGTCAGCTTTTCATTCCTATAACAAAATCCCTAAGACAGTCTACTTTATAAAGAAAAGTGGTTTATTTAGCTCATAGTTTTGGAGGCTTTAAGTCCAAACAGCATGACTTGGGCTCTGGTGAGGGGCCCTGTGGCTGCTGAATCACATGTTGGGTGGGAATGTGAGTCTCTGGGTGTCTATGTAGTTTTTCTCCCTCTCCTTATAAAACCACTAGCATTCAGTCATGAGGGCTCTACCCTAATGGCCTAATCTACTCTAATAATTTTCTGAAGGTCCCACCTCTGAACACCATAGTCAGATTAAGAATCCACACTCTTAGTACCATTAACATGTTTGGGGAGTAAACACTTGTATAATTTCAGGGGAAGGAATGAATCATCTTCAAACCATAGCAGTAGTAAGGTACATGGATCCTAGAGCCAGATAGTCTGGGTTCAAATCCTGAATTGGTCCACTTTCTCAGGTGTGGTCCAATTGGGGCTGCAATAATAGCATCCCTGTGACTGGGTAAAATCTGTTGTTGCTGTGGTGCTAAAACCTCACAATGCTAGGCCAGTGCTCTACCACAGAACTACCTCCCCAGCCCGAGACTGGGTAATTTCTAAAGGGCAGAGATATATTCCTTGCAGTTCTGGAGGTGGGGAAGTCTGAGATCAAGGGGCTAATATCTGACAAGGGCCCTCTTGCTGTGTCATCCCAAAGCGGAGGCAGAAGGGCAAGAGAGGGCAAAAGGGCTGAATTCATCCATTTATAAGGAATCTACTCCTGTGACAATGGCTTTAATCCATCATGAGGGCAGAGTCCTCCTGCCTAATCACCTCTTACAGGTCCCACCTCTTTGTACTGTTAAAATGGTCATTTAGCATTTACTTGAATTTGGGAAGGGGCAAGCCAAATTCAAATCATAGCACTTAGCACCTAGATGGCCATCTTAAGTGACAGCCACCATTTTAAGGAAAACGTTTTGCTTTCCCAGACAAGGGTGTTTCTGAGAAAGGCTTACCACTCCCTCGTACCAATCCAACATCTAACCATCCACATTAGGACCTGCCCAGCTCTGATTCTCTATAAAAGTCCCGGAACCCAAGCCTGAATTGCCTCTCTCTCCTGTAGAGAGATGGCCTTTATTTATCAGCTCTGACAAATAAACTCTTGTGTGGATCTCTGCCTGGTCTCTGTCTTTCATTTCTTAGTTATCCATCTCTTGTTCCTCACTTTCCCTTCATTTTGGTATGGAAACCTGGGATGGGGTTCCCTGGTGTGCCTGCTCCCCTCTTCGAGGGTCACTGAGCATCCTGGGGCCCTGATCCAAATTCCATCACGGGACCAGGCCCTCCATTCTGCCAAATGCCCCGTCTCCAGTCGACCTAAATGACCTATAGGTCCTGGAAAATGACCGTTGAAATGTCCAGCATTCCCAGAGTTACTGTGTAGTCAGGGACACCCCAGCCACAGCTTTCACAGCTGTGGCTGATCCTTACTGCCCACAGAGTCTATAGGTGGTCTTGTATTTGGGTCCTGGGTTTTGAGCTCTCTCTCACCCAGAACTAACCCCCCCAAAACGTATCCCCTTGTGCAATCAGATCTGGCCTCAATATTCTTTGGATAATGACTCTAAATGGCCACTTAACTGCACTCTAGATCCCAATGTTATCAGGGATCTTTTCAACTATTGTGAGCGTTCAGGAAAATGGAAAGAGATATCCTACGTTGAGGCCTTCTCCTCCCTCTCTGTGCAACTCTTGCTCTACAGCACAAGTCCTTTTAGCTCTCACCTCCCCTACACCTGCTTCCAAAGGGACAGAAGATCTTACCCAGGACTCCTCCTCCTCCCAGCGGATGAGCCCCCACCATACCACAATTCTCTTCCTGATGAAGCCACCGCAGCAAATGTCCCCTCAACCCTTCCACCCTTCTCTCCTCCTGCCACATGCTCACAGGCTGCTGTTGCCCAACCCACATCTCTGCGTCCTGTATGTGAGGTGGCTGGGGTAGATGGTGTAATCGGGTTCATAGGCCTTTCTCTTTGTCAGATCTTTCACAGATAGAAAAATGGCTTGGGTCCTATACTTCAAGTCCCACCACATATATCAAAGAGTGTCAATATCTAACTCAATCATATGATTTGAACTTCCACGATGTCCATATGATCTTGTCTAACACCCTCCTGCCCGAGGAGTGCAGACAAGTTTGGGAGCAAGCTAGAAATTGTGTGATGAGGTACATCAGATCTCCCCTGCCCATCTGATTGGCACTGAAGTGGTCCCTGATGGGGACCCCTGTTGGGATTATAATCTGCATGGAAGAGTAACTAGTAGAAACCAACTCATTACTTGCCTCATGGCAGGACTGAGAAAGGCAGCCCATAAAGCTATCAATTATGAAAGGCTCCAGGAAATCATCCAAGATAAGAATGAAAACCCTTCAGCATTTTTAGACGCCCTGACCAAGGACGATCTAAAAATACCAACCTGGACCCTGAGACTCCAGTTGGAAGACAACTACTAATGACCTGTTTTTCTCTAGAGTTTCCCCAATATTAAGGCCAAACTAAGGTGCCTTGACAGGGGGTCCCTAACTCCCCAAGAGAGGTTCTGGAAGTGGCCTTTAAGGTGTATAACCAGAGAAATAAGAAGGCCTGGAAGCAAAAATATCAGATGCTCGCTTATACCACCTGTCCGGCTGCAGCATCTGTCCCTGGTTCCACTGGCCTGCAGAAGGGTCCCTTGGGCCCGGACCCTGTTTTAAATGTGGTCAGATGGGTCCCTGGGCTTGTACATGTCCCAAGGCTCATAAGCCTCTGGGGCCGTGCCCTAAATGCCATCAGGAGGGACACTGGGCCGTTGACTGTCCCTGAGCCCATAGCAGCCACCCGGCTATCCAGCCCTTCTGGTTCCGCTTTCCAACTCTTAGGACTGGCTGCAGAGGACTGACGAGGCCCCCATCACCCGACCACTACCATCACTCCACGGGAACCCAGGGTAACTCTGCGTATTTCAGGTAGGCCTGTCTCCTTCCTCCTGGACACCAGGGCTACATATTCAGTCCTCAAGGGGCTCTGGGGGCCTACCACTCGTTCTATGACCTCTATTGTCCAGGTAGAGGGTAAACCTATCAACCCTTACAGACACCTAGCCTGGTTTGCGCTTTTGGCTAATTTTTACCCACTCCTTTTTGGTCAATACACAGGGCCCTGTTCCCCTTATTTGAAGGGCCATCCTCACAAAGTTGGGGGCTACACTTTCCTTCTCCCCTCATATGCGCTTCCATCCAGACTCGCCTGCCACTCACCCTTACCTTAGAACCATCCCCTGTTCCGTCTACCAGTGCCTCCCATTACCCCCTCCCGAAGTGGGCCCTACTGTCTGGGATGTTTCAAGTCCTTCCATCGCCTCACACCACGAGCCCATTCACATCGGTCTCGAGACCCCCTCCATTTTCTGGCCCAGTCACAATACCTGCTCTCCCTCCTTGCTGCTGCTCTTATCCCAGGTGTGTGTGTGTGTGTGTGTGTGTGTGTGTGATTAGTCCTGCGCTACTTTTCTTTCACTGGTGCCAGTGACTTGGTCATATTCTCCCATCAGCTTTGCTCTCCCCTCCGGGGATCTGAGCTGCTTTGGGATCCTGGCCTCAGGGCCCAGGACAATTACCACACACCTTCTTCCATTCACCTAGTGGCTCCTTCTTCATCCACACACTGGCCCCATTTGGGTAAGTGACTTCGCCCTTCTCTTCCCCTACTCCTTGCAAGTCTACTCCCTAGAGATAGCAGTGACAAGTCTCCTCCCTAGAAACAAAAGTTAACTTAGATCTTGGTCCAGCACCAAGATTCTCGACCTTCCCATCCCTTCCCCTTGGCGAGTTCACTCTCTTGGTTCTTGGCTCCTCAGCAGAGCCCTGGACAGAAAACCAAGACTCTCAACAGGCAAAGCCTGGCACTAGAGAAGTAGCAGTGACAACTCCCTTCTCTCAGTCCCAGAAAGGCTTCGACCCTGGGGCCAGTAAATTGTGTGGTGAAGACCCTTTTAACGACTGTCCCCTCTCTCACTCTGTTTGGCCTAGAGCTGGGGACGCCTGCCTCTAGCCACTCCAGCCCTCCAACTCACCACGGGGAACTCCCAGTCCAGAATCCCGTCTGACTCACCTCTCAGCTGCCTCCTCGCCCACTTAGCCCCATTCCGTTTGGCTCCTGACTATCCCAATATTTTATGGAATCCTCATAACTTTTCTGAGTGCTCAGGAAAATGGAAGGAAATCCCTTATGTGCATGCTTTCTCCTTTCTCCACTCTAAGCGTTCCCTTGGCTCCTCTCGCTCCCCCGCCCAGCTTCTACTTGCTATTAAAGCTCTGGACAAACAAGGGACCCAGAACCCTCCCCTCTTCTTCTATCAGCATAGTACATCGTAAAGCCCTCGGCAGCATCTCCCTGGCCAAGGCCACACTGAAGCTAATATTGAAATATAAAGGAGGACAGACTCAGCAGGCTGGATAAGAGGCCTAAGACTTAAAAAAAAAAAAAAAAGTGTCAATTTAACTTTTCTGATAAACCCAGCCTAATTACCTCTTAAGATCAGGAGCCATGTTGTCAAAAGTTATAAAAGATTTATTTCTGTTTTCTGTAAAATATTAGGATTTCTATTTGGCCTTGCCGTATTTTGATGTTTTAAACTTGCTTGGAATGCCTGCCTGTGCCTTGAACTCACCATGCCTGGCTTTCCCTGACTAGATAACAACCCTCTCTGAAACCCTAATGGCACCTCATAAATTCTGATGTTGGGATCCAAATTTATTCCCTAAGTGCTGAACCATTTAGACCACTAACCTACTACCCGCCTTTGTATTATGCTTGTCAAAATCCTGTCATCTGTAAGTTCTCAAGACACCCCCCCTTTTTGCAACCTCTTGTGCTATAGAACTGTGCTCCTAGAGACCTGGAGATTTCGGGAGAGAGACTGTCCCAGCTAGTCGGAATTACAAGCTTGCTTTAATTTGATTTAAAATTGGAGTCAGAGATCTTTTCTTTGCGTCGTGGTTTAACATTTTCCCTTGGCTACAAAACAGAAGAATGACTTCGAAACTTTCTCTCTCTCTCCATCTCCCTGATGTTACACGCCCATTTCACCTTTACATGGCTAAAAAGTTGGGATTTGCTCTAGGATCCTCAGACACATGCTAGGGCCAACCTTTGCCCCTGTGACCCTACTGTTGGGGTATGCGACCCTTACCTACAAATGTTGGCCACAGACTCTCTACTCATTAATGAGTCAAAGAAACTCAACTTTGGAGCCCTACTCACCATCCAGGCTCCTCATCACCAAAAGGAACTCCTCACCTACAGGGCTTACATTCCTTACCCCTGTCACCTTTTATCTCTACAGGTGTCCCTGGTGGAAGATCCCAGTCTTATTTTCCACATGTGCTCACCTTTAAACCCTGCTACTCTCCTCCTCACTCCTCAGGACTCTCCCACCTCTCTTCCTCTCACCCATTCATGCATTGAAACTCTGGAGAAGCTCCTTCCACATCCTTCCCAAAAGGCCCCTTGCTCCAGGCAACATGCACATGGTTCACAGATAACTCCTCCTTCCTTTAGGAGGGAGTTCATGGGGCAGGTGACACCCACAGGCCCTCTCAAGCTGTGTTTCTCCAAGGCCGGAACCCCCAATCTTCCTTCGGTCTCTGGGGACCACGAGGACACTGCAGAACCATGAGTACTGTCCTTCCTTTCTTCATTTTTGCCCTCCTCCCTCGTTCTGCACTCACCTCCCGGGGGACCACTACCAGGGATTATCATTCCAATTTCTAGGAGACTTACAGCAACTTGCTCAAACCATACTAACCCTACAGTCCCAGCTTGATCCTTGAGCTGCTGTGGTGCTGCAGAATCGAAGGGGCCTTGATCTTTTAAAGGCCAAAAAAAAGACGAAATTTGTCTGCACATACAGGAGGAATGCTCTTTTTATGTCAATCAATCTGGTACAGAAAAGGACAAGATGAAACATCTCCAATAGGACCTTGAACATCGAAAACCACAACTCTCCTCTGCTGAAGGATGGCAGCTCAGTAACCCCCTTCTCCAGTGGGCACTTCCTCTCCTGACCCCTCTCCTTGTCATAGGTCTTCTGTTAATGCTTGCCCCCTGTGTCATTAGATTTGTTCAAGACCAGATCCAAAAAATCTCCAGCCAAACTATAAACCAGCTTTTGTTACAGGAATACCAATCCCTCACCAAAAGTTGGGGCACTGGGGACAGCATTCCACCACCACTCAACCTCTGTCATCATTCCAATGACATCTAGTCCCCTAATGAAGGATTCAAATGCCGCCCCTTCCCAGCAGGAAGCAGTTACAGAAGATTGACCTACATCCCTGTTCCCTAAGGGGCCCAATAAAAAACAAAAACGGGGGTGGGAATATAAGGTCCTTGCTTGGCATCTGGATGGCCACCTTAAGTGACAGCTGCCATTGTAAGGAAAAAGTTTCCCTTTCCCACCCAAGGGCCTTTCTAAGAAAGGCTCACCATTCTCTCATACCCACCCAGCCCCTAACCACCTGCATTAGGACTCTCTCAGCTCAGATTCCTGAGCCTGCCTCATAAAAGTCCCGGAACCCAAGCCTTCTTTGCCTCTCTCCACTATAGAGAGATGGCCTTTATTTATCAGCTCTGACAAACTCTTGTGTGGATCTCTGCCTGGTCTCTGTCTCTCTTTCTTGCTTTCCCTTCACGGTCCTCTTCTAAGAGCGTTACCTCAACTAACTGATTTCCTGTGAAGTCCGGACTACTGAAGTGCATTTTCCTAGAATGGAAATTGAGGCACAGGGAAGTAAATTATCTTCCTTAAGGTTTTACTGCTAGTAAATCAAAGAGACCGCTTTGTTCCAGAGTCCTGAAACTGCCACTAGATAGGGGTGTGCAGAAAAGACAAAGAGACCCCAGATCAGCCCTGACAGATTCTTGACTTAAGGCACAGAAAGGAATTTCAGGACACATCAAAAGAGGCACAAACAAGGAAAACAAGATTCATTTAGGAATGAAAGCAAAGGGAGAAAGGGTGGGCAGTCAAGAGTGAGACACACTTCTGGAGTTGAGGGCTCTTCATTTTAAAGGAAGCTGTAAATAGTGAATGTGAGAGTACAGGGGGGTGATGTCGGTCTGGTGGGCTCCACTCTCCCACTCAGGGAGCACAGAGCAGGTCACAATGGTCTGATTCTTTCAGGATTTCTAGGTTGATAACCACATCATAAGTCTCCAGCAATATTTTCCTATTACTTTATTTAGTCTAAAGAACAGACTAGCATGTTTAAGCTAGCATTTTACGTAGCCATTAATCACTTAGACTTATGATACTCTAAGAGTCAAAGGCTTCTGTGGTCTCCTTTCTACCTATCCTTATTTTTTCTAGCCTACTTCCATATGACTAATGAGGCTGAGCATTATGAAGCCTTTGATGGACTTCAGAGGCAGGGACAACCACATTTAATTAGTGTAAATCCAACAAGAATTCATAATAAAAATTTTATATGTCTCACAGTTTATAGCGTGGTTTTATGTGGATTCTTTCATTTTATGAGATGAGGCAGTATAGAGTTGTGGTTAACAGCACAAGGTCTGTAATCTGATAACCCCAACGTTAGTTTCCCACCCTGGCAGGGAAACAGGCTAAGGTGTGTTTGGAGCCTTTGTGTGTGTATGTGTGTGTGTGTGTGTGTGTGTGTCTCTCCACCTTCTCATTTGTAAGAGGTGTACCATAAAAGTATTTACTACATGTCGTCGTGAGAGTTAAATGAGATAATAATGCCCTTAAAGCACTTGGCAGTGTGCCTGTCATATAGTAAGTGCTCAGAAAAAAAATAAATGATTCAAAATACTGTCTTATTTCATTGGTCACAGGTGATGTATCGAATGTTCTGGGCCCATTAAGCTTCACAATAACTTTGGGAAAGTTTTGTCTTTATTTTACAGAGAATAACAGCACATGCCTTGTAGGTCCCAGGCACTGTTCTAATGCACTTTGCAAAGTCAGTCCTCAAAACAATTCTGATAGGTGCTACACGTTATAGTGACCATTGTACAGGGGAGGAAACAGTACCAGTTACAGCCAGCAAGAGGAGCAACCAGCGGGGTTGCTTCCAGGGTCTCTACTAGTAACCACATCGCCTTAGGAAACACTTGACAGAATAAAATCTACCACTCCCAATAACCCACGGGCTCCAGGTTCATTTCAAACCCTAGGATTATCACCCTGTTCAGCAGATGGTGCGCTAGCGCTTAGCAAATCGCAGGCCTTGCATAAGGGCTCAAACTACCATACCCACAATGCTGTGCGGGCATCGAGGTCCCGCTCTCCTGCTTGGCTGTCCAAGGCAGTGCCGGTGCGCGTTCCTGGGAAATCGTGTGTATTGAAGCCCTTCGTGTTGTTCTCTTTGAAGGCGGCAAGTTAAGCTCCTTCTTTCCCCAACCCTGCCTGTCTTCTAGGTTGGAGAATGGTAGGATTGAAACAAGGCGCCCTTCGTGGCCTCCCTTGCCCTCGCCTAACGTGAAGACCCTTGATCTCTGGCCCAAGATGGCAGCGCCCATAGCACCGCTCATGGTGCTACTCTGAGGTGAACTAAGACCGAGAGCCCCGCATCATGTCGAAGCTGAGCCGCGCCACTCGGGCCCTCAAGAAGCCCGAGGCCAGCGGCGTGATCCGGACCATTGTGCGGGCAGGCCAGGCCATGCCCGGGCCCCCGCTCGGCCCCATCCTGGGTCAGGTGCAGCAGCAGCCGCGGCAGCCCGGCGTGGGAGGCGGGAGGGCGCGAGCTAGTACGCGGGCTCTGCCACCGGGAGGCCTCGGCTCGAAGCCCACCTCTCCCCCGGCAGGCGCTGTGCCCTGTCAGCTGGCAGCTCTCCGGCCCCCGCCTCCTCTGCCTGGCGCCGCGGGCCTTGGGGGACCAGGTGGGCGGTGCACACGAGCCATCCCGCCCCGACTGGACCTGCGGGCCGGACCTGGGAGGAGGGAAGGTGGGCGCCCGCGGTAGGGAGGGCGAGGTGACCCTGACTGTCGCGCTTCCCACGCAGCGGGGCGTTTCTATCAACCAGTTCTGCAAGGAGTTCAACGAGAGGACGAAGGACATCATAGAAGGCATTCCCCTGCCCACGAAGATTTTTGTGAAGGTGCGGAGAGCGGACTCGTCCCTGGTTTCCTTCTCATCACCGCCTCCTCCCCCCCGCCCCCCACGTTCTTCAGTCACTACGGCCTGGTCACCCGGGTTGCTGCTCTGGCCCTAGCTTGGCGCGGACTCTCCCATCACTGGGCTGCAGTGTCCCCGCTCACACGGTGAAGACTACACCATACATATTTTTTTTTCTTCTTTTCTCTGGTACCGGGGATTGAACCCACGGCCTCAGGCAAGCAAGTACCACTGAGCGACACCCCCCAGTCCCTTGGTCTTTTTTAATTTTGAGACAGAGTTCCCCCAAGTTTTAGAGGCCGGCCCTGAACTTGCAACCTTCCTACCTCAACCTCTCTGTTCTAGCTGGGATTACAGGGGTGCCCCACCAAGCCCAGCTTAAACCATCTTTTTTCAGAACCTGCCTGGTCCTGCCATTTTGCAGTCCTTCCTCTTGTCCCTCCATCACTGGGGCTTCCAGAGCAGAGGTTGGGCTTGAAATAGACTCGACAGGGATGTTTCTTGCAGATTTATTTTGCCCTATAGCTTTGTGGTCTGTTAGACACCGAGAGGAGGGAGGAATAGGACATTAAAAGTTCCCTGGGCCTGAGCACACAAAAAAGACATCATGTTTCTTTTTTTCTGTTAAGCCTGACAGGACATTTGAAATCAAGATTGGACAACCCACTGTTTCCTACTTCTTGAAGGCAGCTGCTGGGATTGAGAAGGGGGCCCGGCAGACTGGTGAGGGCCAGAGTGGGCACCTGAGATACTGGGGGCTCTAGAGAAGAAAGCAGTAACACCTGAAGAGCTTGTTCCTTCCTCCCAGGGAAAGAGGTGGCAGGCTTGGTGTCTTTGAAGCACATATATGAGATTGCCCGGGTCAAAGCCCAGGATGATGCCTTCGCCCTACAGGATGTACACCTGTCCTCTGTCGTCCGCTCCATCGTTGGCTCTGCCCGATCCCTGGGCATCCGCGTGATGAAGGAGTGAGTGTCCTGGGAGGTGTGGTGTGAAGAGAGGACACAGAAAGGTCTTGATTTGGGGTCCAAGCTAAGAGGGTCCATTTAGTGAGTCAGCTTTTGACTTCAAGGACCTTAGGTTCTTGGGTCCTCATGCATCATTTGGAACACGCTTTGTGTATTAGACATAGTTCTTGACGTTAATGGAGAGTTGTGCTTGGCCCAACCTCAGGAGCTCAGAGTCCTGAGGCAGAACCATAATAGGGCATTAGGCTACTAGATGGTCACTGCTGATAAAGGAACAATGGATGCCCAGAGAGCAGAGAGGAGGGCTTCTGTGTTGCCTGGTGTGTCAGTGAGGACTTTTGTGGGGAGGTGACATCTGAGCAGAGTCCAGGAAAAATCACTGGGGGCATATGATCCAAGAAGTGGAAAGATCCCTATGAAAGGTAGAAGGTAAGAGAGTGAAGCAGAGTTCATTGCCTTGTGGGAATGTAGTCTTAGCAGCAGTTGGGACATGGTCAGAGGGAGGGACCAGTCTTTGTTGTCCCACATTCAGACTTGATTCTGAGGCTAACAGGGGTCCTCTCAGGGGTCTTCTGGTGACCTTAGGACTTACTTTCTGGATGTAGGCATTGGGTGGGAGGTGTCTGGCCTAGACCACAGCAGGGACAAGAGCAGCCTCAGCTCTGGGCAGTCTCTTGCTGTCCACGTCATGCCCCACCAAGGCCGACACTTTTCTCCCAGGAGTGGGATTGATCCTGGAACAGAGATAGACTCGGCTTATTTCAAACTTTACTTTTATGGGGAGCAGAGAAGAATAGATTGGGTCCCTGCCCTCAGAAGGACACGTTTGGGCACACAGAGAAAGGGCCAGCTAATCTGAGCTAGTGCATAGCCAAGGCCTCACAGGATGAAGAGGGCTTTAAGAAAGAGATAAAAGGATGGGGGGTACAGGAGTATGGGTGGCATTCCTGGCAGAGGAAGCAGATGAGCAGTGGTGTGGAGGCTGGGAAGTCCAGGAGAGAAAAGGGGCCAGGCCCAGCTGGGCTCTGCAATGGTGATGGGGACCCTTGTGAGCTTCCACCTATGACTGGCCACTTATCAACCATCTGTCTTTTTTCACCTGCAGCCTCAGTGTGGAAGAACTGGCAGCCTTCCAGAAGGAGCGAGCTGAATTTCTGGCTGCTCAGAAAGAGGCAGATTTGGCAGCCCAGGCAGAAGCTGCCAAGAAGTGACCCCTGCCCTCTGCACTTGAGGAGTCTGAAGGAAGCAGCTGAAAGGGAGCCAGAGGGAAGGGAGGTCACACCAACATGTGTGTTTTCCTGACTTCAAATGATGTGTGTTTTTACATATCTGGCCATATCAAGGGATCAATCCCTAATAAACATCCTTTGTTGGCACACACTGTCAGTTTCTGCCTTGGGACCCTAGGGAAGGACAAGCACTTTTTATTTAATTATTTGTTAGTAGCGCTGAGGATGGAACCCAGGGTCTTATCCGTGCTAAGCATGTTCTCTATCACTGAGCTGTACCCCCCATCCCTGAGTAATCAACATGGACTAATGCTAGCTGCCCTGTGAGGTAGATAGGGATCTTCATGCAGCCCCACGGATGTCTATACTGGGGTTCAGCCAAGCAAAGTAACCTGCCCAGTGTCTTAGTCTTTTTTATGTTGTTACAACAAAATATGTGAGTCTGAGTACTTTATAAAGAAGAGAGGTTTATTTGGCTCATGATTTTGGTGGCTGTAAAGTCCAAACAACATGGCATTGGGGTCTAGTGAGGGCCCCCTTGGATGCGACACAACATGGCCAAGTAAGAAGGGAAACATACATGCAGAAGGGACCGAGCACATGGGTTGGCCTCACTTTATGACAACCCCTTCTCTCCTAGAGATCAGCATTGATGTATTCATGAGAGTGGAGCCCTATCACCTACTTACCTTTGGCTAAGCTCCACCTCTTAATGCTTCTACCACTTAATCCTGCCACAGTTAATCACTCCTCCAGCTGGCGAACCTTTGGGCAATAAACCATGGCAGTTAGGTTCTGAGGTGGTGCTAGAGTCAGGAGACAAAGCCAGGCCTTCCGATTAGAAATCCTGTGTTCATGGGGCTGGGGATGTGGCTCAATCGGTAGCACGCTCGCCTGGCATGCGTGGGGCACTGGGTTTGATCCTCAGGACCACATAAAAATAAAATAAAGATGTTGTGTCCACCGAAAACTTAAAAAAAAAAAAAAAATGCCTGTGTTCAGGCATGGAGCTGAAGCTCAGTGAAAGGGCCCTAGCCTAGCATGTGGGGCTCTGGGTTCAATCCTCAGGACCACTAACTAATCAATCTTGTCTTCGTTCCCTCCCCAGAGGGGAGAGGATGGGTATGGTAGTTGGGGTTCATGGATGCTAGGACTCGAGAGTATTGCTTATTTTCGATTAGACATCTCATCTCTCAGGGAATGCTACCTCAACAGAAACAACCCTGTGGGAGATTTCAGATCACAGCCTCAGGCAGGGTTACTACATACAGTTCCTGAGGCTACTCACAACCACTCTGTTTAGCTGAATTTTGTCTATTTTTTGCAATGCTGAGTAGGAAACCCAGCATGTAAAGCCAGTGTGCTACCACTGCGCTACACCCAGCCCTCTCCCAAGCTTCTGAACTTGGTTAACATGAACTAGTGCAGGTTCCCACTGTAGACCTGCAAAAGAATCAAAGCTTCAGTAGGTACTTGCCCCAGAAATCCTCGCGAAGCCCTTGGCCCCACTTTCCCTGTTATTCAGAATGTCAAGAATTCGTGTCCTAAGAGGAGTGGAGGGAGAAATTTGCACTTACTGGGCATCTGCATGTGCTGGACACATTTTACACTGAGAAAACTGGTAAGTATAGAAAAACACCTTTAAGAAAATTAAAATCTGTAATCCCACCATCCAGATACTACTACTGCCAATAACTTGATGTCATGTTTTCTAGCCTTTTTCTCTGCATTTTTGTTTATATGTAAGGTTTTTTAAAAAAAACAGTTTGGAGGACTGGAGTTGTGGCTCAGCCTACAGAGTGCTCACCTAGCACATGTGAGGTCCTGGGTTCGATCCTTGGCACCACATAAAAATAAATAAGGTGAAGGTATTGTGTCCTGTGAGGGCTCTCTCTCATCCAGCGAGGAGGTCCACGGAACAGGCTAGAGGAGAGTGTGGCTGTGGAATCACTAATCAAGACCTCCGGAGACCAAGCAGGAAGCAGGTCTGATTTTATTGCGCAGTTACCACGTATATTTACTCAGGCAGTAGCTAAGCAGATTATAGGCAGCCACCAATGCAATGTCTGTTAACTGCCCTTGCAGCGACCAATGGAGGAGTGGGCCATGGAGCAAGCACAGGGACTGCAACCCATGGCCTCACACCCAGGGCTGTGCCTAAGGGGTAAGTGGTCTGCGGCTCATGCACTAAGCACAAGGGGAGTGGCCTGCCACTCAGACGCCCTTAACATATGCCATGTATACAGTACTCCATGCACTTGTCCCCACTGTGTCCAATACAACTAAAAAATATTTAAAACAGATTGGAAGCTAGGGTCATAGCTCAGTGGTAGAGTGCTTACCTAGCATACCTGGGGCCCTGGGTTCCATCCACAGCATTACAAAAAGCAACCAAAAAAGGGGCCCATAGTCACAGTCAGCTGTAGTCAACTTTTTTTTTGTACCAGAGATTGAACCCAGGACACTTAACCACTAGCCACATCCCCAGCCCATTTTATTTTTTGAGACAGGGTTTCACTAAGTTGCTGAGGCTGGCTTTGAATTTGCGATCCTCCTGCCTCAGCCTCCCAAGCTGCTGAGATTACAGGTGTGTATCACTGTGCCCATCTTATAGTCTACTTTTTTTTAAAAAAATATTTTTAAGTTGTAGATGGATACAATACCTTTATTTATTTATCTTTATGTGGTGCTGAGGATGGAACCCAGGGCCTCACACATGTTAGATGAGCACTCTACTGCTGAGCCACAACCCCAGCCCTGTAGTTTACTTTTAACTTAGCAATTATTTAGAACATGTCTCATTACTGATTATCTTTCTCAAACTTTGTCACTGGGAATTGAACTCAAAGGTAATCTACTAATGAACTACATCCCCAGGTTAATATATATATATATATA
>NW_026000001.1:795711-806319 GCF_001458135.2 Marmota marmota marmota | reverse complement strand
ATATATATATATATATAAAATCTATTTAGTTGTAGATGGACACAGTATCTTTTTAAAATTTACTTATTTTTGTGTGGTGTTGAAAATCAAATCCCTGCCTCACATGTGCTAGGCAAGCACTCTACCACTGAGCTACAACCCTAACACCTCCCCCCCGCCCAGTTGTTTTTTTTGAGACAGAGTCTTGCTGTTTCCTAGGCTGGACTTGAATTTGTGATCCTCTTGTCTCAGACTCCCACATTGCTGGGATTATAGGAGTGAGCCACCAGGACCAGCCTTCTTTTTTTTTTTTCTATGTTGCCCAGATTGGCCTTGAACACTTGGGTTTAAGTAACCCTCCCTCCAGTTTCAGCCTTCTGAGTGTGAGGACTATAGGCACGCTCCACCATGCTCTGTCACTGAAACAATTTCAGTGAAGGCTTGTATCCTTTTTTCTTCTTTTTTTTTAAAAAATTTATTTTTTAGGTGTAGATGGACACAACACAATGCCTTTATTTTTATGTGGTGCTGAGGCTCGAACCCAGGCCCCACCGGTGCTAGGTGAGCGCTCCACCGCTGAGCCACAATCCCAGCCCTGTTGTACCCTGTATTCTTGGTGACCATAATTTATTTAAATAAGTCTTCAACTGTTGGGTATTTTATTGATTGCATTTTCAAAAAATTACAAACTACTTAAAGTGAATATTTGTTTATTTGTTTATTAGTACTGGGAATTGAACCCAGGGGTGCTTAACCACCGAGCCACATTCCCCAGCCCTTTTTAAATTTTATTTAGACAGGGTCTCACTAAGTTGCTTAGGGTCTCGTTAAGTTGCTGAGACTGGCTTTGAATTCATGATCCTCCTGCCTCAGCCTCCAGAGCGCTGTGATTGCAGGCATGTACCACTATGCCCTGCTCTAATGAATGTTATTTGTCTAACAGTTTTTGAGCTTGCATGTTCAGAGCCACCAGTACTGAGGACATAGTCGTCAATGTGATGGACACAGGTCTTGCCTTCAGAGATGGAAGTTTAACAACAATTATTCACATACATACAAAAGTAATAGTTAACAACCGTGGAAATTGCAACAAAGGAGCAGGAGGTTTGGCGGGACTCCTCCTGAACGTGGAGGGACAGTTCTCCTCTCCTCTGATCACTTCTCCTGCTCGCTGTGATCCAGGCACTGACTTCCTTTCTATTCTTTAAACAGGTCAAATCCATTCTTGTTTAATGCCCTTCCTCCCACTTTCCTTTGATTGGCACCTTCTTCCTCTTTCTTGTCTTCCGGGTCTCGGTTCAATGTCACCTCACTCCCATTTGAACTGGTTACTCTACCACGGAACTCGGGTTCTTTCCTTCCCCACCCGCTGCACTCTCCTTTTAGACATTTTACTTTTCGCTGTGTTTTCCCACAACCTGGGTATGAGCTCTATGATTGTGTCTGTCTTCGGTTTCCTAGCTCCTGGCACACACGGGTGTCACATGAGAAAATGAGAGGGCAGAGCTATTACTTGAGCTCAGTCTTCATGACCCCAAACTTGAGCCTTCTCTTATTCATTCTGCTCCCAGGACAGCAGTTACCCCCAGGGTCAGATATGGTTTCTTTAGCCTCTCTAGGAGTGCCATTGGGCAAGTCCTTTCCTGGCCCTCAGCCTCAGTTTACCCATCTGCTCTAAGACGGAATTGATGCTCTGACGCTGGGACCAGTCAACAAGGAACAGCAGCAGGTGCTTCTTCCAGCAGGTGGCGCCATTGGCTCTCCTCATCCTTTTCCTGCTCTGGCCCAGGTGGGCTGGATCTCTTGATGTGAACCTGGAGTCTTCTCCTCAGAATAGAGTCTCTACCATCACCAAATGCCAGGGTGGTGTTTCTTTTTTTCACACACAAAAATTTTCATTTCTTAATATTTTATTTCAAAAACGTTTTGTTTGAGAATAGATTTAGACTTACAGAGAAGTTGTGACAATAGCAGAGTTCTCCCCCACACTCCACACCCAGATTCCCCTATTATTAACATCTGATATGGTACACTTGTCACAGTGATGAGCCAATACTGACACATTTTTATTAACAAGAATTCCAGACTTGGGGCTGGGGTTCTAGCTCAGTAGTGGAGCGCTTGCCTAGCAAGTGTGAGGCACTGGGTTTGATCCTCAGTACCACATAAAAAAGTAAATAAATAAAATAAAGGTATTGTGTCCATCTACAACTTAAAAAAATTCCAGACTGTATTCAGATTTCCTTGCTAACTCGCATACTTTCTTTGCCTCAGTATACCATGTTACATTCCCTCATTATGTTTTCTTAGGTTCCTCTAGGCTTTGATAACTCCTCCAACTTTCCTTGTTTTTAATGACCAGGTCAGTTTTCAGATGTAACACCAATGTGTCTTGGGCTCATGGTCACTTAAGATTCCAAGCTAAAAGTTATAGCTCTTTGTTCTCTGGGAACTTAGGAACAATATTTCTCTAGCAGAAATTGGCACTTTTTTTTTTTTTATAATTTTTTAATATTTATTTTTTAGTTCTCGGCGGACACAACGTCTTTGTTTGTATGTGGTGCTGAGGATCGAACCTGGGCCGCACGCATGCCAGGCGAGCGCGCTACCGCTTGAGCCACATCCCCAGCCCAAGAAATTGGCACTTTTAACTCAAACCCTTGGAGAGATCTTCAGAAATTGTCTTCTCAGAATACTTTCCTGTGTGCCTGCTATGGGCTGGCCCTGTGCTTGGTGCTAGGGATAGAGCAGAGTTAAGAAAGGATCCTCTCTGGGCTGACAATACAGTTCTTTCGTCCAAGATGGAGAACAGATGTACAAGGAAGGTAGAGGGCAAGACTCCACCCTCCTGTTATACCCAAGGACCCATCCAAGGAGGGAAAGGGGTGACAGGTCCCTAGGACCTAAGGGATCCTCTGAAGAACCTGGCCTCAGAGCCAGAGGCTTTGGAATGAGAGGAAGGTTAGGGGATTTCTCATGGATGTCTTCCCAGCTCCTGAAATCCTGCCCCTGTGTGGAGCTTAGAGTCACATTTCTTTCCTTGAGAAAGAAGCTTCTGTAGGCCTTCAGGTTGCCATTGTCTTCTGGTTTAACTCAACAACTAAGTTTTTTCTGTGTTTATCTGCTTCAAGAGAGAGCCCATCCAGTCCTAAGAGTATCTTTGGGAGACAAGAATCTTTCATCACCTCACTTCACCTGTGAAGAAACTGGGGTTTGGGACCCACTTAGCAAATAATGGGTGTAGCTGAGATTTGAATCCAGGTCTTTCTGTCTCCTAATTTTCATTTGACCCTCATCAGCTATACCCTGTGGCTTTTGGGCCTTCAAGCATGTTTGAAACTTCCTTCTCTTGATCCATTGAGTTCTGCTCCCCTCTGCTTACAGACCTAGAAGGGACAAAAGGAAGGGGTTTCTTATCCTGCGCTTGGAGGAGAGGCCCCTGCTCCGGCCCAAGTCACCCCTTCTTGGGAAACCTGGGATGGGATAATTTGAAACAGTGGTTCTCTGGCTTTGGAAGCAGAGAAAATAAACCCAGGGCTGGGATGAGGGTGATGTGGGTATGTTGCCCACCTTCACCTCTCAGCAACTGTGGGGGCAAATTGCCTTTAGCCTATGAGCCTCAGTTTCTTTTCAGTGAAAAGAAGACCTATTGCTGTGACTGAGGGATGTAAAGGTGTTTGTCGGACAAAAGCCCTATGAAAGGATAACAGAGGTGGTTGTCGTTTCCAGTGTCTCACAAGGATGTCACTTTGCACACAAGCCCAAGCGAAGAAAGAACTCGTGTTCAAAAGTGTCAAAACCACGTTTAGGACCAAGGCCAGGCTGAATCCCCAGGTTATCCCAGGCCCTTTGTTGGCTCCCTCTCTGTGAACACTAGGCTTGGAGCAGGTAGAAGAACCCAATATCCTCTAGGATGGGACACCAAGCACCTCAAGGGCAGGGAGTAGCATGTGCTTCATCCAATGCTCCAGCTCCTGGCACTACAGGTGCCACAGGATACATGCAGATTAGAGGGCCATGGGAGTATGCGCGCATGGAGAAATGCAGGGCCCAAGCAGGTCCAGAGTTTATATCCTGACCCCAGGTTTCCCCAGCCCCCCACTTTCTCACTCCCCATCCTTCCTTTTTCACAGCAGTCATGACACTGGAATTACCAAAAAGGCAAACTGGACTTTATTATAAAGTTGGCTACAAAGTCACCACAGCACCACGAGGTGGCCGTCTGGGCAGGCCCAGGCGGTCTGGCGGCCGGGTGATCCCGCACCAGGTACACGCGTTCGTGCAAGCACACGTGTGTCGGCAGGTCTGCCTTCCTCCATCGGAAAGGAACGTAGCGTCTCTTCGCACCCCCCACCCCAGGCGCGGGGCGCAAAAGTCACAGGAAGGGCCGCCAGGGCGGCGGAGTCCATCGGAATTGAAATCCCGTTACTGGTGTGTAGAGAATTCTACGTGGGTGTCAAGAGCCCCTCAGGGCACAGGCTGGCCCAGGTGGGCCCTGCCTTTCCCCCACGAAGGCCCAGGGGTGGCTTGGCCCCTAGGAGTGGAGAACTGGCCCAGGCCCATGGGGCAGCGCGGGGGGGAAGTGAGACTCCCCCATTCTCCGCTTGAAATCGCATTCAAGGAAACTCACTACGAGTGAATACAGATTGAAATGGAAACTGGGATCGCTCGAAGTCTCTTGAGTTTAAAAAGAAGCTCCCCTCCCTTGCCCTCCCACCACCCCCCCAAATCTCTCAGGGCCTGGGAAATCAGATATATCCCCCTCTGGCCCCCAGAATCCCCCCAACAGTCCCGGGGGGGTGGAGAGCGGCTCCACGTCTTGATGACAATATGCCATACTTGACGACGTTAAGTCACAGACTTATTCAAAACGTTGGTTCCCCTCCACTTCCATCTGTAGAGAGAGAGAGAGGGAGGGAGGGAGAGAGTCAGTCAGGCCTATTAGAAAAGAGCATCCTAGGGTTGAGGGTGTGGCACAGATAGGATGGGTGTCAAATATGTTGGCTCAATGACCGCATCATCTAAGCTCAGCAGACAAGAGGAAATTTGTCCAGATGGCGTGAAACTATGGTTGTAGTTTTGGAAATAATGGGGCCATAGCAGGGAACTAACCATGATAGAGCCAGGGGCTCAGCCTCATCCTCTTTCTTTCCTCAATTTCTACAAACTGTTGTTCGGCATTCCCTTTAGGGGATAGAACTCAATCAACAGAACTCGAATCAATTTTCAGCCATGTTTATGTGGCCTAAGGACAGTTTCTTTACTCTGGGACATTGATTGTCTTCACTTGTAAAATGGGGTGGCATCTCCGAGTTAGGAAGCATACACCTTCCCAAAGGATTCTACAGCCATCAATCCCCAGCCCCTGCCTGCCACGACATTTACCCTCACTGCTACCTTTAGCAAAATTAATAGAGAGGGGAACAGATTCCCCCAAGCCTACCCTGAATCTCATTGGAAGGACAAGGACATATTCTTGATATTTTGGGCTGCACTCACCTTCATGGAAGCTGTCTTGAGCTTGGCTCTGGAGTTGATGCAACTCATCAGTAAACCCATCGTAGGGGAATGCTGAGACACCTGTCTCAAAGGCGGTTTCATAGGTGGCCAGGTCCTCCAGGAAGCTGTGGTCTTCTGGGGACAGGTTGTTGCAAGGCGATGGGGCCCCTCCTGGGCCCTCTGCCTCAGGATCCCCTGAATCCCAATCCCCATTGGGGTCTGGAGTAGAGAGATCCATGAAGATGTCTTCCACGGGCGTCTCTTCCAGGAATATGTTATCAGGGTCAGCCAGAAAGTCCAGCTCCTGGCATTTCCAGGGTTTCAGGTCCAGGCTGAGCACAGGGGGGCCAGCCCCCGACAGGGACAGGTTGGAGTCCAGGGGCTCCAGTCCTCCAAGTGGCTCCAATCCCCCAGTGCCAGCCTCAGCTGAGAAGGGCCTGTCCATGCCCTGAGCCAACTGGCTGATCTGCTGGATGAGACGGTCAATCTCATTTTGCTCCTTCTCAGAGTAGTGGAAGAAACTCTGCTTGACTGGAGAGGCCTCCGGTGTGAGCAGGCCTTCAGGCACCAGGGGGACGTCCACAGACAGGGGGCCCCGGAGCTGAGCCAGGGCCAGGAGTGTGCAGTCCCCATTACCAGGGCTGCTAGGACTTGGGGGCAACTTCTCATAGAGAAAACTGCATCCCTCCTGGGCGAAGTAAGTCTTGGTGGGATTGGGACTCAGCTGCTCTGGGAAAGTTTGGCTGGGGCTGTTCAGGGGTGCTTGGAATGCTGTGCTGGGAGGAGTCAGCTGCTCATGGGCAGGGCTGCTCAGAGGTTCTGGGAAGGTGGCAGTGCTGGGAAGCAGCTGGTCTGGGAAGGTAGAGGTGCAGGGAGTCAGTTGGTCTTCATAGCTTCTGGCTGAGGTTTCGGTCAACTGGCCTGGGAGTGGGCTGGTTAGTGGATCTGGGAAGGTTGCGCTGCTGGGCGTCAACTGATCAGAGAAGGTTGCAGTGCTTGGAGTCAGCTGTTCTTGGAGTGAGCTGGATGGGGCAGGCAGATGGGTCTGGAAGGGCTCATGGAGGCTGAAGAGGAAGGCACAGCCTCCTGGCTGGTGGGGTGTGTAGGGTGGGGTACACACAAGATCCTTGCTCAGTTCTGCATGGAGAGAAGGCTCAGGCCCAGAAGGGAATGGCAGGTAACTGAAATCCAGCTCTTTAGGTGGTCGGGGAAGCTCTTCTGATGCTGAGACAACACCTAGTCCAGGAGTGTTTGGGAAACCAGTGCTTCTGGGAGCCCCCAGGGGTGGGGTAAAGAGTGGGTTAGAACACTGCTCCTGGGAGAGGATGTTCTCAGGAAATGAGGGCAGCATAGTCAGGGCACCCAAGACATAAGCTGCCTGGGTGTCTTCAGAGTTCAGCTGCTGGCGGAGGCTCCAGGCTTCCGAGTCACTGGAGAAGAGAAGAGGCAGCCATAAGGGTTTGGTGTCCATTCCCAGAGCCGTTCTCTGATTTGCATCTCTTGCATACAGACCTTGGCTGCCCCCCAGGGCCCTGTCTTTGCAGCTCACCTGATTGGGTAGTTATTGGCAGTAATAGGGCCTTCTGGACCTTCTGAGTATAACAGGCAGTAAATCCACGCCCAGCCTCCAGACTTGGCCTGTAGTCTCACGACCATCTCTGCCTGAATATCTCCACTCTCAGCCACTGGGGAGAAAGAAGAGATGCAGGGTTAGGATACCCACCAAGTGACACCACCTAAACTCCCACCTTGCTCATTTCTCCACTGAATTGAGGGAGCCCAACAACTTCTTTTCTGACTACCCTAACCTGCACCTCTCACTCCCCACCTTGACCTTGACACTCAGAGTTCCCCAGCTTGGTTCTATTCTCGCCTTGACCCTTCACCCTGAGGTTTACTCTGGTACCTCCCCAACATCAGCCCTGACCATAGTCCATTATTGGTCTGGTCTCCTATGCCCTTTCCCAGCTCCCTGTCTTGTCCCCAGCCTCTCTGGACACTCACATAGGCGGTAATGTTGAGCAGAAGCATGGGCCAGGTCCTCAGGGTGCAGCAGTCCATACCATGATTTACAGAGCAGTTCAGTGCGCTCAAAGCCCAGGTAGATTAGGACACTGGGAAAGTGGAAAGGGTGAGTTCAACTTTGTGTTTTCCTTGCTTGGAACACATGCATCTCACTCCCTCCCAGGTTCTCTGCCCACTAAATCCCATCTTCCCTGCCCCTGACTCCAGAATCTAGGGTCCCATCATCTCTGGTCTGCCTTCCTCCTGAGGTTTGAGAACTCTGGGCTTACCTCTCAGATATGTCCAGTAGGGCGAGGTCTTTAGCATGCCGGCTCTGGAACATGGCCAGGAAGAGTGAGGCAGGGCCAGGGCCAGGGCCAGGGCCAGGGCCAGGGCGGGGTCTTGGCTCCAGTGGGGCACAGAAGGCAGTGAACACAGGATTTCCTGCCCAGTAGGCCCCAGGTGGGTGAGCATGAAATCGACCTCGAATAAGCACCAGTTTGTTGCCTGCGCTCTGGCGCCGAAGAGATTTGGAGGTGTTGAAGTGGCAACGGAAGAGACGATCTAGATGGGTAAGGAAAAAAAATATTAAGAGTGTGGGTGGCTGAGAAAGATGGTCAATGGGGTGGAACAGGGAAGCAGAGGGAGACTGGACTGAAGGAAGAAGGCAGTTCTTACCAGTGTCCAGAGCAGAGGGCAGGGTGAGTTGTTGACGCACAGTGAGGTGGTCAGCTGGGTCAATGATGTCGTAGATACTGTCACCCTGGGCAACCAAGTCCACCTGAAGGAAAGAAAGATGACCATTAGTGAAGACATCAAGAGAAAATCTTTGGCCCATAGCATCTTCCAGTGCAGGATCCCTCCCTCTCCGATAACTCTCAGTTTCTTAGGAGTAGAAAGCTCATTGTACATAATTCACACCCCAGTCTGAGCTGAAGACACTCTCAGTACTCACCATCGAGTGTCCCAGATGCTCGCTCACACTCTCAGACAGGTACAGCAACTTCCCCTCAGCTGTAAAAACAAGCAGAAATCCAGGCAGTGCTGCTACGATGTCTTCAAGCTCCTGAGCTGAGAGAAGCCCTGTGGGGCCAGCCAGAGGAGTGCCTGTGGGATGAGAAGACATGGTGAGTCAAGATAAGATTGGCACGCAAAGCAGAAGTGAGGAAGGCTCGGTGAGTTTCAGAGAAGCCAGAGGAATTTCTCATAGACCTTCCTCTGCAAACACCTGTTGACCCGCTGTCCGCAGCTTTTGGCCAGCGGACCTGTTGCTGGAACTCCCCAGCCAGCGAGCCCTCACACTTCTGAGCGGGCCCCGGAGCCTCATCGGCCCTGGATGTCAGCACCGTGGACAGAGCTCCCAAGTGGACTTGGGTTCAGCACCGCAGACAGCGCCTCAATGCAATCGTTGCGGTCAGCACCGCGGACAGCGCCCCAGAGCCATCAGTAGAGCCCTTCAGGGTGGCAAACTGCAGCTGCCCTTCCTCTAGGCTTGTCCCTGCAACTTCCCAGGCTTCCCTCACCGGATTCCCGGGGTGCTCTGAGCTGGTGGGGAGTACAGCCATTCTGTCCTGGCTCTTTTCCTTCCCTAAATTTGGTTCTAGTAACACCATTCAGGCTCTCTAACCCTCATCCCAAACTAAAGTGAGGTCTGGACGACAGAGCTCAGGAAGAAAAGTAGGAAGTCCCGAGTCCTCCGAGTCCCTCCGAGTCCCTTCTCTCCTTAGCTCGCCAACATGCTGCCTTGGACATGCAGCAGTCCCAGCGAGTTCCCTCAGATCCACTGTCCCCGGTGCCCGCCAGTTTGGGTCTCCGTAGCTAGCCCCAGATTGCTCACCTCCAGCGAAGAAGACACCCTTGCGAGTGTAGATGCAGGCAAGACTCATAATGTGCAGGTAGGACAGCCGGACCTTGTCCGCTTCGGCCAGCGGTAGCAGCTCCTTGAGATTCCGGATCTCGGCGTTGATCTGGTCGCGGCGCGCCTTGGAGGCGCCCTTGGTGGAGCGGTACATGACTGCCGGCTGTGGAGCTCCAGCTCCGGCGCTCCGAACACCTGCGTTCCTGTCCCGACGCACCGGCGGCTTCCTCCTCCTTGCTTCCCAGTCTCTCGCTCCGGCTCTCGCTCTCTCTCTCCTCTCCTGGGCTCCGCTCGGCTGCGCTGCCCCCCTCGCCTGCCTCGTTCCGCCTTATATAGCTCCTGCCAGGCGTGGGGGGCTCATTTTAGAGACGGGGGGGGTCGGAAGCGGGAGGCTGGGCTAAGCAAGCTGCAGCGGGAGCCGCTAACTGGGGAGGGGGGGCGCTCCTCCTCCCTCCCCGGCTTCCAACGTCATCCCATGACGTTGAACAAGAGCGGGAGGGGGGCCGGGAGAAGGGGGAGAAGACAGGCTGCGGAGGGGGCCGCGGCTGGCGGGAGCTGAGCAGAGCCTGGCGCTGCCTTAGAAAAGCCTGAAACGGGGATGTGGGGACTCAGGTTTCCCAGTGTGTTGGGGGAAGGGACAGGGCACAGGACAGGGCGGTCTGAAGACCCCTGCAAGAGAGCGTGGAGGGCAAGAAGGGGCTGATACCGACAGCGAGTTTTAAGGAGATAAGGGAAGGGGGAGGAACCGGGTCATTGGCAAATCCCCCTCCTCGTTTGCCAGGCAAAGGTCAAGATCATATAAGTGGGAGGGCACGGACTTTCCCTGGCCTTTGGGGGATAGGTCACACCTGGGATTCCTTCCTCGGGTCTATTCAGTCTGGGATTCCCTTGTCCATTTTCAAAGAACTAATATACTAATATTCCCTTCCCCTTCCCAAGCCTCCACCTTGGCGATTTATCAGGGGTAGTTACATGGGGGTCTAAGTCCCTAGGATGGGATGGAAAGGTGGGGGTTCTGTGGGAAAGGCGTCAGTGGAGTCCGGCCTTGGTCCTAGGAATACCAACGAGACTAGGAATACCAACGCTGTAGTCTGCAATGAATCTTCGTTTCTCTGTCGATTAATTAACCTTAGTCGCTGACGGGGGGAAACTGAGGCAGGGACCCAGGGCACAGTGCGGTCTTCACCCAGGGGCCTCCCCAACCCCCCGCCGCATTGCCGGTCCCCAAAGCGAGCGGTTACCCCGCCCTCGGGGAGCCTCGATCGCTC
>NW_026000001.1:788742-794571 GCF_001458135.2 Marmota marmota marmota | reverse complement strand
CCCCCCCGCTGCTTGGGCAGGGAAGAGGGGGAGGCTGCGGGGAAGTGAGGGGGCCGCACTGGGTCCTCCGCGACTGCAGCACCTACCAGGGACCCTTAAACTCGGCCGGGCTCTCCTCCACGCCTCCCTGCAACCCTCTCCCCAGCTTCAGCTCTAAGATTCCTTCCTGTCTCTCCATCTTCAACTCTTCGCCCCCCCACACCCTCAGTTTTTAAAATCTTATTGCATGCTAGGTAGCCTGTCCTGGGTTTATGCGCCCCCTAGCCCCCTAAGGTTCCCCTTCTGTTCCATCACGTCTGTCTTTTTTTCGTTGTCAGGTCGTGTCCACATCGTGTGGCCTTTCTTTCCCTACTATCTTCTTTCTCCATTCACCACACATGACTGCTGTCCACAGGGGAAATAGGTTGCCTCTTATCCCAGGATCCCATAAAGGGAACAGGGAGTGGTCTAGAAGATATTTTTATCTGAAAAGTTATTTGGGGGAGAAGGGGGTATACTGGAAATGAAACCACATAAAAATTGAGGGAGAGGGGTTGGCCTGATTGTAGAGAGTCACCCAGGAAGGGTGAATATGAACTTTGACACCAAGAAGAAATGTTTGGGGTCAAGAAACTCCCAGTCCTCATCAAAATGGGTGGTAGCAAGACGGGCAGCATGGGAGGAAGAAGAGGCAACTGAGGATGTCATAGAAGAGGGATCTGTGCCTGTGGAGACCCGGTCCTGATGGTCTTGTGCTATTTGGGCAGAGATTGGGCCATCACACAAACCATCCTAGGGTCAGTGGCACAATTGAGGTGGGGGAATGGTGTGCATGAGTCTGTCTCCAACTCTGTGGACCTGAATGATGGAGAGGTGGTCCCTTCAGGATGTATGTCTCGGTTGCATTTTTCATCTCTAACTACCAGTGTCCCCACTCACCCCTCACTCCAGCTTCTGTTCCCCTTATCTTTGGACTCCCTTTCCATATGAAAACCCAGGGCGGGCCTCCTGTTTTCTTCACCTACTGTTGTTTTAGGTCCTGGCTGGGAGATATTCGTGGCGCCCCTCCGTAACAAGAGGGGTCTGTCTATTGACTGGGTCCAGCTAGTCTGCAGCAGTTGGAGGAGCAGATTCACAAGGAAAGAACGTTGCCCTGGCCGCTGTCCACGGTGCTGAAAGCATTGCCACACGAGTCAGATTAGGGCCACCTGGAACAGCGAAGCAGGGCTCGCGTCCACACAGGCTCAGGGTGAAGCCCCCTTTAGCTGACCCCTTTTTCTATGAGAATAAATGGGTGGGGGTCTCTAAGGGCCAAGATTCCTGGGCTCTGGGAGTTGAGTAAGCAAGGGAGGAGAATTGGGATCGAGGGAAGAGTCCTTGGATTTTTCCAGGAGAATGGACTGGAGAGAAAGCGCTTTAGAAAGCAAGAAGGGTCTAGAAAGGGACACGGGAGGGGGCGGAGGAGGGCTCATCCTAGTTCGCCCACTCCAATTCAAGTTGAGAAGCTCTAGATGTCTCCGCTCCCTAGGCCAGCTCCCACTCCTCTTGCCTCCCACCTCCGTGAAACTATTTTTAACTGTGCAGAACCAAAAATAGCTTGGCAGCAGCTTCAGGCCGTGGGAGAGGAGCTATTTATATCACCAGTGACGGTTCAGAAATAGCAAGCAGGAGGAGGGGGGCGGCTGGCACGCTAGAGAGCTCCTGGCCGCTGCTAAAAATACTGTCAGTGTGAGTCATCCTGGCCTGGCTGAGTCACCCACTCTCCCCCCAAGCGGCAGGCAGCAGCAGCAGCAGAAGAACAGACTAAGAACTGGGAGCCTGTGAGGGGGCATCACAGCCCATGGGCTATTGGAAAGTGGGCAGGGGAGTGAATTGGGAGAGGGGCTTCGGGTGAATATGTAGAAAGAATGGGGGAGGGGGAGCGGGAGCCTCCTAGCCAAACCTACTGGATGAGCACCAGCAACCCCAGTTATGCACTATTACTGGAGGATGCTTGGGCAATTTAAGAGAGGGAGTGTGTGTGTGTGTGTGTGTGTGTGTGTGAGAGAGAGAGAGAGAGAGAGAGAGAGAGAATGAATGTTTGCTCACTAGATTGAGACTGTACATCCCTGTGTGTCTGCATCTGAACATGTCTGTCCAAACATGTCTGTAGGTCTGTATCTATGTGTATGCATGTGTCTTTGTAGCTGTGTGTCTATCTCTGTGCATTTGTGTATTTTCCTATGCTTTCATTGATGTGCATCTTTTCAAAAACTCTCCACCTTCCTATATTGCTTGTAGTTCTATGTTTGTGCCTGTGTATATTTATTTTTACAGTTTCCTGTGTGTCTCCGTGTGTGTTTGTGTCCCTCTCTGAGTCTGCTCTGTCCCCTCTCTCAGCATCTGAGGGTGTGTGTGGACTTGCATGCATCCCCAGGCTCAGTATACCTTGGTTGCTCTCTCTGATGTCCCTTGTTGGTCTCTTGTACCATTTATCCTTTGCTGTCTTCTCCCCACCCAGCATCTTCCCTTCTTTCCAGTCCTTAGCCCCCAACCATGTGCAAAGGTCTCTTTGTCACAGGCAGTTTCTAGTAAAAACATGGAGGAAGGCAGCCCCACGTGAACACTCCCCTTTCTCTGGAACCATCCTGATCCTTCTTGGCCTGCAAGAGTAAGTGGTTTTCCATCACTCCATATTTGGGGAGCTGAGAGAAGAGAAGGGCTTTCTTTAGTTCTTAAAAAAAAATTCCTGGTGTGGGCACAGTCATGTGTAGCACGCACATACACACACAGAGACACACACACAGACACACAACTGAGAGAATGAGAGAAAAAAATATCAAGGTCCCTTCCTTACTGAGCAGAGCTCGCATCTGTTGCCATGGCAACCCGCCCACTCCTTCCCCGAAAAATCACCAAGAAGAGGTGATGGCATCGAGGAGGGATTGGCTGATTCCTTTCTTTATTATTTTTTCCGAAAAAGGCCTTTTTATAGCAAGAACAGGCCACAGGATTCCTTGCTTCTGTCTTGCATAGCTTTATTGGGAACCTAGGGGGACATCACACCTCAACCTCCATTACAGAAGAGGTGTACCATTTCCAGAGATTTCCAGGAGAATGACTCCTGGGAAGGAGTTGGAAGGTGGATGGGAAATCTGGTTCTTCGGGAGAGCATGGGGACTCCTGGGCAGTTTTCTGAAGATTTGGGGCAAAGATCTTGACAGAGGGCTGTCTGCATATATCTTGTCTTTCTCTGGATAAATATGTCCATGAGAAAGAAAAGAAAGGATGAAGGGAAGACAAGGAGGGGGAGAAGAGGAACAGAAAGTGAGAAGGGACATGAATGAATCACTGGATGGGCTTCAGGGAGGATGAAAAGATGAGCAAGGAGGCCGGCACCAGGACAGACAGGTGGACAAGCTCAAGATCCGCCAGGCCACTGGCGGTGCCCTTCCCTAGATTACAGCTGTGGCTGTTTAATTTGAGCCCCAGGGAAACTGGGGCCATAGAGGAATGTTCTAGGGGAGCACAGAAGCTCATCTCTCCTGACTCCAGTCCCAGCCTGAATCTCAGAGGCCTTCTCCAAGCCCTGGCTACCAGCCACTGCAGCCACATCGCTCCTTCAAGTGAACCGTCGCCTCCTGCCAAATGGCTGGGAGATGGAGAGAAGGGATTCCTCATTTCTTCCTGTGCTAGACTTGCTGCAGAAATGGGGTCACTCGGGGCTGGGAGTTGGGAAGGAAGACTAGGAATCTAGTCTTCCTTCGAGTCACCTCCCCCTCTGGCAGGCTGCTACCACCCTCAGCAGGCAAGGGCATGGCCAGGTGGGGGTGGAGTGGGCAACGGGTGCGACTCTACTCAAAGTGATGGAGGAGAGGAAAGAAAACTCTTAGAGTGTCACTGATCTGTTAGACAGCCTCTCATGACCAATCCAACTGATATTACGATGCTAATTTGAGAGATGATAAAAGTACGGATCAGAGGTGGACGATGACTTAATCAAAGTCGCACAGCAGGCACTGGCAATGCTGCACCTTAAGCCCAGCTCCTACTTCCCAACCCAGACTTATTCTCTTGCACCCTGTGGAACACCAGGAGCCTAGACACTATGGCCCATGTGCCAAATTGACCCATTTGGTCTTTTTGTAAATAAAGGTTTATTGGAACACAGTCACATCCATTCTTTTGCCTATTGTCTATGGCTGTTTTCACACCACAATGGCGGGGCTGAGTAGCTGCAACACAGACCATACGCCCCCAAAGCCCCAAATATTTACTATCTGACTCATTACAGAAAAAGTTGGCTATCCTTAGAGTAGAAGGTGAGCTCACCCAAGAAGATCTCCACTTTTTCTCTCCCTCTTTCTCACCCAGAAAACTCTCTGAACCAGGAGCTTACCAAACCATCATTTCCTCTCCTTTTACTCTTCCAAGTTCCTGGAGAAGTAATGCTCCTTATGTACATGTTACAGGAGGAGAGGTTGGGAAGCCCTATGGGATAGGCTCCCATCGATGCCTAGCCCCCTTTGAGGGTGTGCAGATGAGGCTTCCCCAGGCTGGAGTGATGCTCCCCATCTGTTCCCATGGCAACATGAATTGGAGCTGGTATCGAAGAGGCAGGGTACTGCATTCCACCCTGTCCCAACTCCAGCCCTCAGGACTGCATTTCGGGAAGAGGGATTTATCCCACGTTGGTAATCAAGTTATTGTCAGAAAGACACTTTTCTCTTTATGGAAAGAAAATGACAGCAGTGTGGGATCCCAGGCCTTCTGAAGCCTCTAATCTAACCCAGGGGAAGAATCTCCACACACCTGCTCAGAGAGGCCAAGTAACTTGTCCAGGGTCACACAGCTAGAAGGAGATAGATCCAGAATTAGAAGCCAGGTTTCCCCACTTCTCCTTTTTTCTGTTTTATCTTTAACTGGATCAGTCTTATTAGATTTTTCTTTTGAATTGGTGGATTTGAATCCTTGCAAAGGTCTTCTGACAGATTTTCTAGCCCGCTCCCCAGGCCCCATGTCTATGAAGGGAAAACATAAACTCCTGTGGAGCTGGTTCTCCTGGTGGCTGTGCTGTCTTCGGCGCCTCCTGGCAGGCTGTTTTCTTTCTCCTAAGGCCTTTTCATGATGCTATCACTCCCTCAATCCTACTAGCACATGGAAGGAAGCATTCAGAACATTTTATCTATTTATGGTTATGAAATCAACAAATCTCGTGTGAAGAGGGAGGGTGCTGCAAACAGGCATTGAAATGGTCAGGGACCGGGAGCAGGCTGAGCGGGGACCATGAGGGACCTGGAGCCATACAAAGGGTGGCAGGGGGTGAGTGGAGCCCAGTGGGAAAAGATGCTGACCTTCGGGCAAGGCTGAGAGGGGAGGACGCAGGAGTAGAGGGAGGAGCAGCACCTGTGCCCAGAAGAGAAGGAAGATGGGCCCTCAAAAACAAGAACGAAACCCAAACCACGTTACGAGTTCACAGCAGGGACCCCATGCCTCCTACAAGCTGCAATGTCATCCCCTGTTCACCTGACTATCTTCCCACCAGCATCTACGGCTGCTTTCCATATCCCCAGCACCCGGCACTGGCCGGGCATGGAGCAGGGGCCGGGTGAGGAGGTCACAGGTGCTCCCTGAGGGCTGAGTGGGGGCAGCCTCTGCGGTGATGTGACAAGGTGAAACGGGCCTGCCCTTGAGCTCATGGAGCCTCCAAGCTGGTGAGGGAGAGCGGACCCCAGCTCACCTTCGAGGGGAGACTGCTGTGAAGCAGGCATGCAAGGTGTTTGGGGGGGCCATGTGGGAGATGTTTGAGCCAAGCTGCTGGGGGGCAAGGGTCCGGCTGACCAGGCTGTGCTGGGCGGGGCGGGGGGGGGG